>NC_135524.1:9097500-9170000 GCF_051989575.1 Stigmatopora nigra | reverse complement strand
ATTTATAGCGAATCAGAGATAAGCAATCCCAAACAGGTAGAACGCAGTGTGTTGGATTTTTATCTCAATGGCGATGATTTATCTCCTTTATAAATGTTAAAAATCAAATTCTGTGTTTGCACATTAATTAAACAAGATTCTTTCCTCTGGTATGAGATGAATAGTCTTTCTCTTTTTATGTACAAATTCATCACTACAATGTCCCAAAGAAAATATTTTTACTTGATTATTGGTTCAATGTTTCTTCCTGTTTAATAACTTCTGTTCTCCAAGCAAAAATAAAATGTCTCTAATTAGTTTATGGATGACTCATATTTGTAGATCGGACATTCCACACAATGCTTAAAAAACATTTAGAGTGATGGATTGTACAAAGTATTCATTGAAATAATGGCAACATGAGTTTAAATGCAATTTTATGATGATAATAACATTATTATCATAAATAAGAACACAGCAACATCCCAGTAAGAAGAGTAAATTGTACAACTGAAAGAATTGTGCACAATTGTACAGCCACAGTTGATATATGTATATTTTTTTACTGTCTCTGTCAATGGTATTTAAAAATAAATAAATAAATAAATAAATAAAAATGTGCATGTTATGAAATTGGAGAAAAAAAATAAATTGAAAAAATTGTAAAAAGCTGTTCAAAATATTCATTTTTTTATGAGGAGAGCGTCGGGGTAATCTATTCTCTTTTATACATTAAACATTAAATAAAAGGAAACATTGCTATAAAATTGGAAAGGACAGTTCCAAAAATAAAAAGCTATGTACCAGTTATTACTGTGTAATTAAAGCCAAAGACAGCAAATTGATTGCTGCATCAAAGTGTCAGCCCCCACGTGAAAGATCACTTCAATTGTCCGCTTTTACACTGAAGTATCGTTCTTTAAATTCCTGTTTGGTTGCCTTTGAATAAAGTGGGCTTTCTTTAAACAGCTGACAGAGAGAGAGAAAGAGAGAGTTGTCAAATTAAGACTTTCCTAATGATGTTTTTATTAGTTATTCCAAAAGACACAAGAATCCAAGTATAAAGAATCCTAAAAAAAAACCTCAGTGTGACTGCGTGAACAAACACTTAAAGGATTTTAATGCTATATAATACCTGTTACAGTAAGTCTCACTATCAGGGATTTTTATATAGCAATTTTAAAAACTAATTAAATGATAGAATCTTGTCAGAGTATTAACCTCCAAAGACCCAGACTCTTGCAAGGCATGCATTTTTATTTTCTCTTTGATATTTAGGCTAATTGGGACCTGATGAATGTCAAAACAGAGAATTATTTTTACATGATGTAGTTTCTGAGAAAAATGATCATCATAAATGGAAGCAAATGCCCTTGTAGTCCAAAACAATACGAACAATACACAATACACAAAGATCCTCAATTAATCGTACAAAAAAACAAAAAATCACCACCAAGTTGGGGTTTATGAGCATCTATACACCAGCCTGCTAACCACTTTAGTCACTTTTTGTACCCACTTATTTATGTGACCACGTATTCATGTTGACTACTAATCTGTGTTGACTAGGATTTATTTATTATGCTGTCTACTTATTTATTCATTGCTTATGCATTGAAATGTATGTATTGTTGTTATTCATTGATATTTCAGTTTGAATATCAATAAATAATCTATATATATATATATATATCTATATATGATGAAGAGGATTATATATATATATATATATATATATATATATATATATATATATATATATATATATATATATATATATATATATATATATATATATATATATATATATATATATATATATATATATATATATATATATATATATATATATATATATATATATATATATATATATATATATATAAAAATAAATACATACATATATAAACACTAGTATGTTTTTATTTTTGTTGAATATGCAGTCCATCGAATCTTTTCGTTCTGTTACGTAATTGGTTTTGAAGACCACTCATTGATTGATCGAATTGAATGCTTTTATTGTCATTAGAAAAGTATATACAGCTTTATGTATATATGTATGTATGTATGTATGTATGTATGTATATATGTATATATGTATATATGTATTTATATATATATATATATATATATATATATATATATATATATATATATATATATATATATATATATATATATATATATATATATATATATATATATATATATATATATATATATATATATATATATATATATATATATATATATATATATATATATATATATATATATATATATATATATATATATATATATATATATATATATATATATATATATATATATATATATATATATATTACACATACATACATATATACATACATACATATATACATACATACATACATATATACATACATACATACATACATATATACATAAAGCTGTATATACTTTTATAATGACAATAAAAGCATTCAATTCAATTTAATCAATGAGTGGTCTTTAAAACCAATTACGTAACAGAGCGAAAAGATTTGATGGACTGCATATTCAACAAAATTAAAAACATACTAGTGCTTATCATTTTACATGCTGGAATACGAGAAGGAAGTAAGACCTAAAGAACAAGAGATTATACCGTACAAGTTCAAACTGGAGCACAACGCACTGTTAATATGGATATCCCGACATTTTTACTTCCAATCTGATTTTTAAAGAGATGTTTTGCCGCTACTGATCTGTTATAAATCCGATGCCAGAATTTTTCATTCGTTTCATTTTTCATCCAGGCTTTTAAGCAGTACAGAAAATGAATGAATAAAATCATGTAAAATATCTCATCTGTATTAAAGTCTAGAACCACCTTATCATGTATTATAGTGTTACCTCCTGCACCACTAAGGTTCACTATAATTACACTTTAATAAGAAAATCTCTATTTTAGACCATGCTCTGTTAACATCATTAGAAACCCAATTTATTGTCCACACTTCATTTGCTACTTGGTCATTGGCAAATAAAAATGCAAACACCATTGTCTATTTTCTGACTTGATTGTCCAAGTCATGTTAAATTAATTAAAAATATATTGGTCAGTTAGTTCTAATCTATTCTAATTATCGTCGTTATTAGAAACCGTACTAGAAATACCCTGTAATTGACAGTTATAGTTAAATCAGAAGCAATTTCAGAAGTGTTAATCAAACTATTGCATTATTCATTTCGAAGGAAATAGCTCAGGGTCGAAAATATGGGTGAGTGCATCACTCTTTCTTGCGTAATACCCTGTCATACTCTAGCATCACCATTTCTTACACTCCCATAAATGATTGTTTAGAGTTTTCTCTTTTTGGGGTATTATTATGTTTAAAATACTGGCAGAAAGCCTTATTTTATTCAGATCTAATTCTAAAAATTTAGATTTCTATCAATCACTGAGATAATTATTCTACTCGCCATCTTTTACAGTTGTTAGGGTAATTTTGTTGTCCGTGTCTCACAAAAAAGCAAAAGCTGGTGCATTTAGACCTCAAGTAAAATAACTCATAAAATGTAGTGTCAATTAAAAAAGTAATGAGAGCCGCCCAGGGTATGAGTGGTTAGCACCTTGGCCTCACGGCTCTGGGATTGAGGGTTCGATCCCAGGTTGGTCCTTGTTGGGTTTATTCTGTAGTACTATTATAGATGTGTGTATTTAATCATTTCTTTGTTCAACCCTTTTCCGAGGACTGTTGATCTGGGTTTGCAGCAAAGAGTCGTCAAGGACTCTTGCTACCAGCAGATGGAATTCTATCATTTCCAGGAACACTCGCATAGTGTTCCTACATCGTGACGCACTTTGCGCTTCTTTATGTAATTGTTATGTCAAATGAAGGCGTGATTGTTTTAATTCAAATGAAGTTTGTTTTTAGTTTCCTCTGTTTATTATTGTTAAATACCTTAATTGTTATTTTAGTTACAGATGTTGTTTTTGCTTACGCATGTTGGACTAATCAATAACCTTGTAATTGTTTTGATTTATTGCTTTAAAGCCGTACAAGAAATTACTGTTCGAGGAGATACTTTGGAGATCGGGAGGTAGTCTTGAAGTCTTGATGTATCTACCCTTATAAGCTAGTTCCCAGAGATGCTAATTATTTATTTAAATGTCAATGATTAAAATAAGATGTCTGTCTGCAGTGATTGATAATTATAGAGAAGTGTAATTATTAATGAACCTATCAGTCCTCCTGTGTGGAGTTTGCCCATAGGTCGCTGGTATCGGCTCCAGCACCTCCCGCAACCCTTGTGAGGTAAAGTGGTTCAGAAAATGAATAAACGAATAAAACTCCATTGCTTGAAGGATCTGTTTTTCATTTCCTTAAGGCATTTAGGTAGCTTAATGACAAAAAGAATCAGTGGAGTGGAAGAATGAAGTTCAATCTCCTTAATGTGGCAATTATCCTTTTCCAGCAAATTATTAGTTTTAGTGGCATTGCCCAGCCAATAGCCAAGCATCGTTGGTATTGCACTTTACATTTTAGGGTATGGGCAAAACGATAGCCTTATGGTTGAAACTCTGCCCAACAGACGACAACAAAAACGTTCATCTAGTCTATGACAATTGGTTAGTTCTTGTGTTTTCAATTCAAATGAAGAATCTTTTTAGAGATGCAGTACACAGCATGAAAGCTGGCCAGCAGCGGGCTCATGCAGGGCCTCAGGCTACTTTTGCACTGCAGGGCCAAATGCCTGCTTTGGATGTAATACTTGTATTGAACTTTTAGATTTTTTTATGGGAATATCGTAAACCATGTAAAATCCGAACTTTGTTTATTCCAGATATGTCTTCTCACCTCGCCCAGGAGGCCACAGAGCTCAAGTACTGTTTTAGTCCATCAACGGAAGTGTCGATCGTTTTCACATTTATATTTAATTCCACATTTTAGCCCAAAAACAAATCAGTAAGGATTGACTTTAAAAGTTTTTTTTTTAGTCACGATGCACTCATATTGTAGGATTTCATATAGAGGAATTGTACTATAGCTCAATGTCATACAATGTTAGCCAATTTCTGCCAGAGTTCACGCTATTTTTCCATTATGTATTACTAAAGAATCTAAGAAAAAAAGTTGCTAGGATCTGGTTGAGAATTTTTTTTCTTTATAAATATACATGTGGAATGTAATACCTAATTATCAGCGAAGACGTTGTTCTTTACAACATGTTACGAGTGTCGGACATATAATATTTATGAAGTCCTCAACAAAACGGGACAGATTTACTCAGCTACCAGCAGCAAGCGGGGTAGACAGAGAGAGTGAGAGAGAGAGAGAGAGAGAGAGAGAGAGAGAGAGAGAGAGAGAGAGAGAGAGAGAGAGAGAGAGAGAGAGAGAGAGAGAGAGAGAGAGAGAGAGAGAGAGAGAGCAAAAGTACTGTAATTCATTCAGTGCACAGCATTTTGTGTTATTTTTTGTTAATGTCTTGAACAGATTGTTGATAAAACATATAATTAATCACTCATTACCATATTTTTTGTTAAGTCCCATCCAACTAAGCTGTGCAACTATAATTATTGCATTTCCTTATTTGGGAGGAAACCGGAGTACTCAGAGAAAACCCACACAGGCTCAGTGTGAACATGCAAACTTCACACAGGTGTCGATTTACCCTCACAGCTTTGAGGTCCTGGGTTCAAATCCAGGTCAGTCTGCCTGTGTGGGGGTTTCAGCTGTCAACAAGTCAGCTGGGATAGGCTCCAGCACCCTCCCCCCAAACAATCCTGGTGAGGATAACGCCTTTCAAAAAATGAGATTTCCTACATTTGTATCTCTAACTTTAACCTTGTCAAAAATACTTTCACATTTCTTCAAGGGGACATATTTTGAGGATAATGTGAACAGGAATTATGCAAATATTTCTATGTCTTGCTGCTGGTTCTCTTTGCAACTGTGCACCAAAAGGAGGAATTTAGTACAAATGAGGAGATTTGTTGAGCTCAAAGAGAGGCTGACTGTATGGAAGATTAAGGGTGGATTTCTTTCAAGATTCAACAACTTTGATGTTAATGACTAAGCTTTGGAAAAGGCACCAACTTTCAATAGGGAGAAAGCTTTGACATCTCATTTTTTTGGCAGTACCGAGACTGAACTGTGAGAGGCAGCATGCTACCCTGAGGGCATTCAGATGGCTGAAAATGGTGAAAAAACAGATACGTACAAGCAAACCCATGTTAGCTAATTTTATAACAACCCTGGAGTTGCATTGTTATAAAAACTCACTAGAAGATATGAATTATAGATGTGCTGCATAACTTAACAGTTACATTTTTTGCAATATGGAGGATGCAATTATGCAGGTCGAGGAAAGCATGAGATTGGTAATTCCGAGGCACAATTAGCCTTATTCTAACATATTCAAAAGATTTGCTTTTCTAAATTGTTGTTCCCTGGAGTCAGTTTTTGTTCCATTTGGGCATAAATGGGTGTCAATCAACAATTTATTTGAGGTTTTACATTCGTCATTATAGTTTTTTTGTAAAATATTATTGCGACAATGGTGGGTTTAATCCAAAACATTAGGCCAGATGTATGAATAATAAAAAAAATGGAATTTGCAAGTGTCACAAAATGTAACAATTACCACTTTAATGGAGAATTGTGAAAAACTGATTTTCCGTTGGTCCAATTTGTATTAAATCGGCCAAACACATGCTGTTTCTTTTTAATAGTACACAAGCAGCCATTGTTAGACACAATTGGCAGCTACTCTACAGCAAATACGACATTTCCACAATATTGCAATTCCATGGCATTGGATCTCATGTCACTACAAGTCGTAAAGCAATCTCATTTAGCTGTCACGACAGACATGATGCAGGTGAACGGCGATGTACACTCCGAACTAGTCGACAGCCAATCACAGGGTCCATATGACCAGACACAGTGTGTTACTGTCACCGACACTTCAAGATTGCTCTAATGGAAAGCGTGCTCAGCTGGCGGCTTCAGCAGGACCTTAACATAGGTCATGCTAGCTAGAGCCATCAACGATTTAGATCAACGCTTTTCCACCTTAATATGATCTGTTGCTGTGCAGTCGCAATCCATCAGTGAATCATTTTCAATTCTCCAATTTGCCACAGAGACCTGAGAGATGAGAACATTTTACTCTGTGGCAAAAAGACCCCACCCCCTTACCACCCAAAGCAGTCAAGCTCGCTCCTCTTGTGAACTGCAGTGAATAGTGCTGTTTGTGAAACTACTACTACTAATTTCCTGAATTTACCCGGAAAATCAACGGAAACGTCTGGACTTCGAACAACCTCCCTAAACTCCGGAAATCGAAAATAATTGTCACTTAAATTGTTTTTAACGGTCTGGACATTAGCACCATAGCTAAAGCTTACGTCATATTGATTGAACTGCACTGTAAACCAGAGTTACAAGTTCTGACGAATAATTCGTCTTATGCGACTTTAGTGTGGCAATCGATTCGGAATTGATTGCATAGGTAGTCTTTATCGCTTTAACATTTTCGTTTTCATTTTTTTCATAAGGGACGTAGAAGTATTATTAAGGTTAAACCACCAGATTTTTGTTTTGAAACAAATTCCGGAGTTATTCTAAAGGGAGTAGGCGTACACAGCACTGTTAAGTCTTATCAATATTCACGCTCGGGTTAAGCGCGAAATGGATGGCGATTTGGATAAAACTTCAAATAAGACACTCGCAGAAGTTTATTGGTTCATATTCGACAAAATATCCCATGTTGAAGCCGGCGCCAACATTGCACAACATGAATTTGCGACTTCAGGGTGACACATGGTGCAATTACTGACTGTAAAACACACATAGAAGGGCCCAAAAACAAAGATAAACGTATTTTTATCATGCTGCACTTTTTCAATAGTTTGTTAAAACACAACTTTATAATGAATGTTCGTCTACATTGCTCTTCGCAAAAATGGTCCCTCGTTTAGCATTTGAGAGTCGAAATGGTTTCTTAAAGGTCAACTTAGAATATTCATTAATTTATCATCCGTACTGCGCATCTCACAAGGGGTACCGGAACCGATTCCAGCTGACTTTGGGTAAAAGGCAGACTACACACTAGACTGGTCGCCAGACAGCTGTAGGGCACATATTGAAATAGACAACCATACGTGCTCAAAATCATACCACCACCAAGCGGGAATCAAACCAACACTTGACTGCACCAAAGTCAGGGGAGTGAACCACTACTCCATTGGGAGGCCAGACCTCGAATACATCAAAGAGTTTCAACGTGTTAAACCAGACACAAAAAGACAGTCCCTGCTTTATGTCAAGCAGATACAATTAGGTCATGGAGGCACACCGAGGAGTCCAATTAAAAGCTTTCATATAAGCTAGTAGCTATGAAACAGTGAGGTTAATGCATTGTTATCAAACTTAATAAGGATCATGATGCAGCTCACAGTGCTAATCAGTGGTAAGGTATACGATTCTCTCGCTGCCAATGGCAGTGGAACATAATCACTTTTTATGGCAGTTACTTGGTTAAAATAACAAAAAACAAATATAAATATATAAAAATGTATAGGCGGTCCGGCGGCTTGAGTGGTTTTGGACACAGCCCTGGGTTTGATTTATTTTACAAGGGGCAGCTCATATTTATGTTAATGAACATAAACAGGGTGTTTCAAAATGTTTGACCTCATTTCGTAGGCCAATCATTTTGACATTTTGTCAGTCGCCAAAGACAGTGCAGCATGAGAGAGGGGCTACTTAAACATACCTGAAGCCAGGACAGCCATGCACATCAGTAGAGACAGGTTGGTGAAACCCAGTGGTGTGCCGTCAAGACCTTCAAGGCCTTCTCTACTGGCCTAAGAAATATCGGAATCATATATTATATTTTGTCCATCAATACTTATTAAATAATTCCAAATTGTCTGTTACCTTCCTTTCATTGCTTCCCCCCGGTTGCACTCCTTCCAGATGTGTGTTTTCATACTGAAGCATTTAACCAATCACATTTCAACCATTATTTGTTGCCAGGGTCAGAAATCTGCCTCAAGGCCTTCACAATCAGTTCTGCAGGTTCTGCTGGCTTTAACAAGTGTTGATAAGACTGTTGCTTTAACCAATCAGAATTCAATTTGGTGACACCAAGTCCTAAGTAATATTGAATTTTTTTAGGTAACTATTGATTATTTTTTCATGTGTCACAGCTGTAGCTGCATTAAAGGTTTTATAGCCATAAAATTTTTATTGAGGGTTGGATTGATTCACACACAGCACTATTGAAGGCCTAAGTGTGAAATGCACGGCCCGCCACTAGTGAAACCTATCTGCGTTGTACTCGGAAGAGTGTTAGATAAGCAAGTGTGGAAACGACAAGACAGCTTTCTTGATATTTTTGGTGCCAAGTCCTCATTTGTTTTGGAGTTGTTGCCTTTGCAAAATTTGAGAAAAAGGCACGCTGCACTGAGGTGACTGAGTCTGAGCATACTCTAACATGCAAAATTCCATGAGTTGGGTAGCGGTGCCCAGACTTCCGTCATTTTTCATGTCCTGTCTTTCGCTTGTGAATTTCAGCATGGATTTTTAAATTTTCTTGAACACATTTTAATTAGAATACCGAGCAGCTGAGTGGTTAGTGCATCAGCCTTATAGTTCTGGAGTTGAGAGTTGAAACCTCACTCATTGAGAATGAAAATAATGAAGACTCCACCATAAAACTGAATGAAATAAGATTGAAATAAGACTGAGAGCAAAGTAAAGAAGAACAATTTTTTTTAAGAGTGCCCAAGCGTAACCAATTACTTTGTGATGATTAAAGAGTGCCAAAAGCTTTAAGTTCTTTACATTACTGCAGTTGGCATTTATGGCTTCATGTGTCCTTTGGCAGCACTGCAAGTGCTGATGGAGGCCAAGAGTTTGACACTTCATTACATTGTCTGCACAATGATACAATGTGTGCAACTCCAGATTCTGCTGGAGGAGTATATTTTTGTAAATAATAGTAAAAAGTCAACCATTCAAAAAAATGGAAAACTATGCAAACTCCTTTGAATTTCAAGCACTTTGAAACAAAATTAGAAAAAAACAGGCAAATATAGAGCGACGCAAAAATAGCAGGTGCCAAAATCTCACCTCCTCTCATTTCCTGAACCGTTTTATCCTCACCAGGGTCGCGGGAGGTGCTGGAGCCTATCCTTGCTGACTCCGGGCCATTCAAAAAAAATGGAAAACTATGCAAACTCCATTCAAAAAAATGGAAAACTATGCAAACTCCGTTGAATTTCAAGCACTTTGAAACAAAATTAGAAAAAAACAGGCAAATAAAGAGCGCCGCAAAAATAGCAGGTGCCAAAATCTCATCTCCTCTCATTTCCTGAACCGTTTTATCCTCACCAGGGTCGCGGGAGGTGCTGGAGCCTATCCTAGCTGACTCCGGGCCAGAGGCGGGAGACACCCTGAATCGGTGGCCAGCCAATCAACAATGCACTCTCACACCCATGCCGAGGGGCAATTTAGGGTGTCCAATGAGCCTACCATGCATGTTTTTTGAATGTGGGAGGACACCGGAGTACCCGTAGGAAACCCACGCATGCCCGGGGAGAATATGCAAACTCCACATAGGTGGACCTGACCTGGATTTGAACCCAGGATCCCAAGGCTGTGAGGCCGACACGCAAACCACTCGCACCACAGAGCCGCCAGTGCCAAAATGGAAGCTGCATAATTTTTTTTTTTGTTTATTAGAAAAAACTGCAGCTAAATCTACAATGGTACCTCTACTTATAAATTCTTCTACAGGTGAAATCTTCAGGTTATAAAACCCTTTGATATGCAAGTTACTGTCCCAATATATGCTAACAAAATTCAAGTTACAAAATCCCTTAAACGTAAATACATTTCCTGCATCAGCTATTTCATTTTCAAATCCTGCTTAAATTCCTGTGCTCCGCTGGCCTCCTAGGCACCTCGTAATAGAATGTTTCATCTGTGTAAATCATTTTCATTTTCTCCACTCTGTTATAGATAGTCTAAGACCCAGGTGGAACTTTATCTCATCAAATGACAAATATCCAACAGTTTGGTTCAATCCATGTTTTATTGAAGTACACACTTTTTCTAATAGCATGCATACATAGAATTTTAGTGAGATTCCTACACTACTCTTACCTCTATAACCAGTTCAACTCTCACATCATTAAGGACAGTCTTCAATGGCAGTCAATGAGTTATGCCGATGCATGATGATTTCAACCAAAAGACAAATTAGTCAAATTAGTCAGTTACCATTGAGCTCTATGAATTTTGTTAGTTAAATGGATCAATTAATGCATGTTTCAAGTAAATCTATTGAGTTAAGCAAATAAGTTTAACAACTTCAAATTCTCTTCTCATCTAATTTTCTAAACCGCTTTATCCTCCCTAGGGTCATGAGGGTGCTAGAGCCAATCCCAGCTGTCTCCGGGGGACACCCTGAATTAGTGGCTAGCCAATCACAGAGCACAAGGAGACAGACAACCATGCTCACTCACACTCATACCTAGTGCCAATTTAGTGTGTTCAATCAGCCGACCGTGCATGTTTTTGGAATGTTGGAGGAAACCAAAGTACCTGGAGGAAACCCACGAAGACCCAGGGAGAACATCCAATCTCTATACATATGGACATAACTAGGATTTGAACCCAGAACTGTGAGGCTGACATACTAATCACTCGCTCCACTGGGCCGCCCAAACTTCAAATTATAAATTCAAATCATTTTAACATTATAGCCACCTAATGGTGTAGTGGTTCACATGCCGGACTTTGTTGTGGGCTCGATTCCCACTCGTGATGTTATGATTGCGAATGTGAATGGTCAACTATCTCTCTGTGTGCCCTACAGCTGACTGGCGACCAGTCTAGGGTGTACAGTCCTGGCTAAAAGTTTTGAGAATTAAACAAATATTACTTCTTCAAGTCTTTTCCTGCGGGGTTTTAGGGGTTCGCCAGATATTTTTATGGTATAATAACATACAATTAGAAGCATTTCACAAGTATCAAGAGCTTTCATTCAGAATTGCATGCAATAGGTCAATATTTGCAGTGTTGATCCTTTTTTTTCAGAGACTTCTGCAATTCTCTCTGGCATGCTGTCGATCAATTTCTGAACCAAATCCTGACTGATCGCTGTACATTCTTGATGGAGCACCTTGCCAGAGTGCAAAGGTCATAACAAAATAGCTTAGAGAACAAAACAATAAGATTTTGGGCCCTTGGCCAGGAAACTCTGCAGATCTTAATTCCATTGATAACTTGTGTTCAATCCTCAAGAGGCGGCTGGACAATCAAAAACCCACAAATTCTGACAAACTCCAAGAATTGATTAGGAAAGAATGAATGGCCATCAGTCAGGATTTGTTTCAGAAGTTGATCGATAGCATGCCATGGAGAAATGCAGAGGTCTTGAAAAAGAAGGGTCAACATTGCAAATATTGACCATGCAATTCTCAATAAAAACTTTTGATACTTGTGAAATGCTTCTAATTGTATGTCATTATATATTATATAAAACCCCTGAAGGAATAGACTTTGTGAAAATGTAATATTTGTGTCATTCTACCTTTCACCCTAAATCAGCTGGGATTGGCTCCAGCAACCTTACAATCCTTGCGAGGATACGCAATACGGGAGATGAATAAAAACTTAACATTAAATAGAACTTGCAATATTTGTCATAAATGAATAACAAGGCCCAGTTCAACATTTTCTTTCCACCAGTAATTTTAAATGAGTAACAAAGTTCCTTTAGACACACTTGAATAACAAACAAAACAAACAAAATAAATAAATTAAAAAAACATGGAGATTTGTTCGGAGACACCCAAGCACAACACAACAAATTGAATAATGGATACAGAAAATTTATTTATATTATGGGCTATTTTATTATTTGGATCTTGTTTTAGTATTTTGGAACAGTAATTTGCTTATCAAATGATTTTGTAACCTGAAAATGTAATATGTAAATGTTTTTTTTATGTATAGAGGTACAAGTGGATTAGTATTAATATAACATTGTATGCCTTTTTCTTGCTTTCCAATTCATAATGAAAGAACAAGAAATCAGTTAGAGCTTTTTAAAAAAAACTTTATAAGATAATTACAATAATCGACTTGCAAGCAACACTTCTTCTGCCTCACTTGCGAAAGCACATACAATTGTCATTAGATTCAATAAAAAATGCTGAATTGTAATTGAGAACAAAGCTCATGCATATCTAATATGTCATTAGCTTCGAATATATGGTAATTACTTCCTAATTAACAGAAAGCCAAGTGTACTTTATGTACACATAACCGTGGGAGCATCTTTTTGCTTCTTTGTCAACTTTCTATATCTACCTCCCACTGAAATGTCAAGATTGTTGCATAGCTGCATCCTGCCTCCATGAATACTTGACTGTGGAGAACACCTTTCACCCACAGGAATTGAAAGAAACAACGTTTGGATCACGAAGGGAAAAGCTTCATACTGCATGCTTTGGAGAGATGAGGTGGAGAATACACCCACTCAACACTGCCAAGATTCATGGTGTCTCTTCTAGGGACATCCTGACTGCACAATTTTTGAATGCGACTAGAGTCGCCTGATTTCTGTTTTTCCACCAATACAAGTTATATTTTTTAAATGAGTTATGCAGCACAAAGTAAGGTTGTTCACAAAGGACATTTTGGCATTAATTTACTTATATATATAAAAAATAGTCTAAATTGTGCTTGCAATTTTTTTTTACTTTATGCACTGTGTCACAAGGGGGAAGTTAACACACAGCTGGTTTCAAAGCACGAGGCCTTTAGATATAGATTGTGTTCTAACGTCACATTGTGTGGTTGACATGAACCTCAAGGGTGCAGGAACACATCAAAATGTCATCCAAATACAAAAAAAGAAAATGGTTCAGATCGGCACATAAAACGGGACTGATCATATACTGGAAGACCAGACATGGTGTTGAAATCTGTCCAACCCACAATTAAAGAGAAGTAAATTAATGTAGTTTCAACCAGGGAAGTAATTTTGTTACTTTTCAGAGCAGTAACTTTAACTCTACTTTTTAAATGTAACTTGAACAACATTGCTTTTAACTCTTTCATTGTAATTGACAATTATGAACATTACATCCATTTTAATTGTAAAGGCTGGCATTGAGCGATCATGTATCCACTGTCACTGAATAAAATAGACGTCCAATCCAGTTTGACTAGGTGGCTGAGAGCAATTGAACAATCTCACCATTTGCTTGGTCAGTTCAAAATCTCAGGTTTGTAAGAGAAAAGTTTCCACCACAATTCATATGCTAATTTTTATAGTCCCACAGTGCCATCTAATTTTCAGGCTGTCTTGTCTGTATAATTACCACCCCTCCCGGTCATAGTATTACATTTGGGAATTGTTCATTTTGTAACATTTTCACATCTATCCTTGCCCTGTTGCAGCTTTCCTAATTGTGAGTCATCTTCCCCCACCGTCACCTCTGTGGCCTGCTGCTCTACAACACAATATTGATTTTTCTGTCTGGCAAAAACAATCTTCACAATATCATCTCAAAGCTCTACGAAAGACACAGAATAATTGTTCTGATGTCAGAACAGGAATATTGTTGATTTTCAATAATAATCTGATTGAGAAATCCTGAGAAATGTTTCATCTAATGCAGGGGTGTCAAACATACGGCCCGCGGCCCGGATCCGGCCCATCTGGTGGTTTGGTACGGCCCGGGGAAGAAAGCTGCATTGTATAAAAAAAATATGAATTTTCTTTAAAATTTGTAGTTCTTGTATTATCCGCTAGGGGCGCAGTGTCTTAGTACGTGCAGACAACATGAATTGATATTTATTTATGTTCTTATATTCTTCGCTTGTTCATAGTATAATGATTATAACGTAAAAGGAAAATGCTTTTAATAAACATTTTGATAATTTACTCATTCTTTGCACTACTTATTAGTAATACTGACTAATACAAAGGAAAAAAGTAGGCTTATTGTTAGTTCTATGTAATTTTGCAATGAGTTTACTGGTCCGGCCCGCTTGATCTCAAATTAAGCTGTATTCGGCCCGCAGTCCAAAGGGAGTTTGACACCCCTGGTCTAATGTAATGGCAGCATGGAATGTACAGTAACAGGTCATGTTTGAGGTGAACAGGGTAATGTTGGAGGTACACAATGTATCACGTTGTTCTTTTCATGGCAGACACTACGGTAGTAGCTACAAGCAGCTATCCTGTCCGGAATAATAAATAAATAAGATTTTCTTGGGCAATACAGCTGTGGAATGGTTTGCACGTCTGCCTCAAAATTCGGAGATTGGGGGATTTAATCCCTGGTGGGTTCTGACCTTCTTGTGTGGAGTTTGGATGTTCACCCCATGTTTTCACACATCCCAAAAACATGCTCATTACGTAGATCGCAATCAACCGGTAGATCGCGCAATCAACCGGTAGATCGCGCAATCAACCGGTAGATCGCGCCATCAACCGGTAGATCGCGCCATCAACCGGTAGATCGCGCCATCAACCGGTAGATCGCGCCATCAACCGGTAGATCGCGCCATCAACCGGTAGATCGCGCCATCAACCGGTAGATCGCGCCATCAACCGGTAGATCGCGCAATCAACCGGTAGATCGCGCAATCAACCGGTAGATCGCGCAATCAACCGGTAGATCGCGCAATCAACCGGTAGATCGCGCAATCAACCGGTAGATCGCGCAATCAACCGGGTAGATCGCGCAATCAACCGGGTAGATCGCGCAATCAACCGGGTAGATCGCGCAATCAACCGGGTAGATCGCGCAATCAACCGGGTAGATCGCGCAATCAACCGGGTAGATCGCGCAATCAACCGGTAGATCGCGCAATCAACCGGTAGATCGCGCAATCAACCGGTAGATCGCGCAATCAACCGGTAGATCGCAATCAACCGGTAGATCGCAATCAGCCGGTAGATCGCAATCAACCGGTAGTTCGCCAAAGTACTATTGGTAGATAGCACGACAATAACATTTTGATCTTTCTTTCGGTTTTCTTAGCTAGGCTCTTATGAATTTGGCATGTCCGCTGTAAGCTTTAGCGTGAATCGAGAGTGGATTTTCACCCCTGTTCCCTGCCGCTCCCATACATGTTGATAGTCTAATGTGAGTTATATCATTACATAGTTGCTGAGCTTTTTCAGTAGCCCGCAAAATAGATAGATTGTGTATGGTTAACTCCTTGAAAAGTAGATCTTGAGGCAAAAAAGTCTGAACACCCCTGCTGTAAATTGTCACTAGCTATGTGAGAATAAGCATTACAGTATCCTTTCACTTCACAAGGACTTTCATCTCTGCAATTTTGGAGGAGATTTTGTGTAATCACTCTTAACGCATGCTAAACCACAAAATAATCTCTTAAAAGCCAATAAATAATTTTCTGAATTTGTCCAGAAGTGAGAATTATGTTTATGGTCATAACATACTCTAGTGATTCATGTGCTGGGATGTTTTCACTGAAAGTTGAGCTTTGCATTGAAGCCGGAAATCCTCTCCAGATTCCTTGATGTCCTTGAGTGCCCAACAAATTGCACTTGAGCTGCCATACACAATTTAGTGTTTGCAACTTTGCTGCTCGAGTTATGAGAATCTATTTCCTGCCTATGTGCCGGTCTCCATGCTTTTAAAAGGTCTTAACATTCTTCTGCTCTACCAACCATGACTGTTATCAGGAATTGAACTCGTTTATGTGCTCTAATATTCATATTTAATTTTATGCTAGCATGATCTATTGTCTTCAGGTTAACTACCCTTTTTTCATGCGTAGATTAATACAAATTTATGTACAATTTACATGAATAGTGTCAGAAAATGTGAAGCATTTGTGCAAACTGTTTAAATTATATGATTTATTAACATGATGTATTGTCTGCATTTTTATTCAAGCCACACCAAAGTGACAGGCATAGCACGACACAACACTCTTTCAATGAGTCATCAGAAAGATAAACACGGACCTCCAGAGGGCCAGACCGTCAAAATGCCACCTCTTGGATTTAGTAGAACATAATCCACCTGCAATCTCCGAAAAGCCTCTGTTTGAAGTTGCTCATAAATTGACAATAATCTTGTTTCTTCCTTCCAAAAGGAAGTTAAGATGCAGTGTATTTCCTGGGTACAAAATATTCTTAAAAATTCTTAAAATAAATGAAATTATTAAAATGTCCCAAATATGATCATGTAATTAGGATCCGAATTGGGTAAAAAAAAATTGTCAGGTTTTTTAAATGTATTTTTTCTGTATTACCAGATTGGCCTCCATTGATGGTGAGGGAGCAGAGAAGGCCTTGAAGGCGTTGACGGTCCGCCACTGCTGTTGAGTGGCATAACAAACGGACAAGTTCTTTGCAAACACGTCCTCCTCCATTTAGTTTCATTATTGTTTGTACTTCAAGGCCCATTATGCCTGGGTCAGTATATGGTTCAGTATACTCGAATCTTATTCCATTTACTTTTATTGCTGTACCGGGCAGCGTTTCAGTCTTTTGTTTTTCATTCCTAAGAAATTCAATTCATATTGTGTAAGATATTTGAACAACACGAATGCTGCCGATATAAGGATTTGCTTTTTTCCATTCAACCAAACATTGAAGTTGGTCAAATGGACAAAGAAGGAAATAGATGCAGTTTGAAAATAGTCTATTCTGTTCTTTTAATCCGAATATTTTCCATGAAACTGCTTTGACCAAGTGATAAATGACGTGTGGCCAAAGAGATAGGTTAGATTATGAGATAAACTGCAGTAAAATGTACCGATGATAGATGGGTAGCTTGGCATGGGAATCAAAACAAAGGCATTTGTTGTCCTGGCCAGCGTCATGGGAAGCGCAATAAAAATTCCAGTTATAATATTAGATGATAAATTATTATGTGGACCGAATCCAGGGCAGTCCCCCTGTGTGGAGTTTGCATGTTCTCCTCGGGCCTGCGTGGGTTTTCTCCGGATACTCTGGTTTCCTCCCAAATTCCAAAAACATGCATGGTAGGCTGGTTGAATCCCCAAGAGCCCCTATCCAGTTTGTTTTCTATGACTCCGTCCACCAACACGCCTGAATCAAAAAATTGGGATCGGTATAAAGCTTCTGGACAGCTTGCTGATGAGTTTATCATTTTATTCAGGTGTGCTAGAGGAGGGAGGTATGGTAAATAGACATTTTAGGGGCTCTCGAGGAGCAGACTTGGCCACCTCTGCTCTAAATCTTATCAGTGTAAGCGTGAAAGGTTGTCCGTCTCTGCGATTGACTGGCCACGAATTCAGGGTGCCCCTCGCCTCTGTCTGAAGTCAGCTGGGAGGGGCCCCAGCACCCCCGAGACTCTTGTGAGGATATGTGGTTCAGAAAATTAATGGATGAAATTATTATGTTTTCAATTGCCTGGTTTGCTTTCATAGTCAAGGTTTAGTAATGTAAGATTTTTACAATTCACTGCACTGTAAACCAAATGAATTTAGTAACACAAGTGCATTTTGATTGCAAGTTACAAGTTTTGACGAATGATTCGTCCTGCACGACTTCAGTCTGGGAATCGATTCTGAATTGATTGCATAGGTAGCTTCTAATCTATTGCTTTAACAATTTCGTTTTCATGTCTTTCATATGGGAAGTATTTTTAAGGCTGACTAAACCACCAGTCTTTTGTTTTGAAACAAATCCTATGATTTCCGGAATTGTTCTAAAGGGAGTGAGTACACGTACACAGCGCTGGTAAGTCTTATCAATATGCCGCTTGCTCGGTATAAGCGCAAAGTGAATCGCATTTGGATGAAACTTCTGATAAGAAACCCAGACATTCGACGGAATATCCCATGTTGAGGACGTCTACAAAAAGACCAACATTTGCAAATTGCACAACCTGCAAGTATGTGTTAGAGACCAGCTGAAAAACTTATGTTAATATTGTGGAAATTTGAACTTGCCAATAAATGATCAGCAAATTATAATTTGTCCACTTTTTATACACATTTTTATTACGGTGTACTTTTTCAATAGGTTGCAAAAACACAATAAGTCATTCATTCATCTTCCATACTGCCCATCCTTGAAAGGGTTGTGGCAGACTACACCCTAGAGTGGTCGCCAGTCAGTTGTAGGGCACACAGAGAGACAAACGACCATCTGCACTCTCAATCATACCGGCAATAGCGGGAACCTTGTGATCAGTCCTGATGAAAACATAAAACTTGGGTACATGGGACATGGGTACTCCTGAAATAGGGTAGGCGGAGATTGACAATTCTGTTTAATGTTTTTGTGCAGTCAACATTCAATTGTATTTTCATCATTGGTTGCGGGCCTGTAAAAAAAACTGGCTATCGGTGTGAAGTTTCCCCCTGCCATAGTTTGGACACCTGCGTTGTAGTGTTCTAAAAAAAATCCATACATTTTATGCAAGATGGAAGTTTAGGCATATTGTAAATAAAAGTAAAGTCATTGGATTTTTAAGACCTTTCAAATTTGTATTTTAGACCTTTTATGAGATTTTAGGAGCATTTTAAGGTCTTTATTTACAAATCAAGCCTTTTTTTGTTTTGACTTTTTTTTGTTTTGACTTTTTAAGATCGCACTAATACAACAGATTAAGACATGTAAAGACAGAAGGAAAAGAAAGTCCGGACATGCTACATAAATGTTGTCTATTAGTGTGAGTGGAAAAAGACTGCCTACTTCTATTTCTGAAGGCCAGTTCATCTAATCTTACTTAGCTTGAGTGGAATTGATCTTTACATCTCGCAACGGGGAGCAAACACTCATACAAGCACATTTTCTCAAAACGCTGAACCATGAACAAAATGTCCATTATACGCTTCACTCACAAAGACTAAAGGCAAACGAGTGAAAAATATTGCTGAGGATTTCCTGTTCTACACTGATATATATATTTGGCGTTTTCTGTGTTTATAATTTTAATCGAATTCCTAGTTCAGGTGTCTTTCGTTTTTTTTAAACAGTCTAACTTTCTATCAAAGTATTCCATTAATAATACCAGACCCGCTACTATTTTTATTGGAGGAGATGCGCCAGTGAAGCGCACAGAAAAGTATGCAGCGATGCTCCAAATAAATTCGGCGATCCAAAGAAGGAGCATCTCCCGGTCAAGTATTACTTCCAGTCAATAGTAATTGTGTGAAGAATCTGAGTGCAGCCAATATCAGAAAGGATTAATTAAAGGATGAACATGGATCCATAGGCATTCTCATTTTTCAATTTAAGTGGATTATCATTGTCTACTTTAGCTCCATGAAATTGCCTGATCCATCCAAACTGTGCAGTGCATTTAGGCACACACAGTGACATGCCCTTCAGTGCACAATGGATGAGTCCAAGGCCATTATCCTACAGAAGATGATCCCAAACCGTTTGTATACCTTCCTTTCTTTTTAATCTCCCTCTGTCATCTACCTGTAAGGAACCCCTTCTAGACATTTTTATCTCACCAAAGCACAGATGAAGGCAGGATACCGTCTGTCCTTCAGTGCAGCCGTTTTCATTGCTTGTCATTACGAGGTAGCGAGTGAGCTGCAGTTTATCCCAGCTGATTTGAGCGAGAGGGCAACCAAAAATGGACATCAGGTAATGACTGAGTGGCAGTCTGCCAGGGATGGAGTTTAGCGTGTGCTGGAGAGGCTTCTAGGGGTTCTGAGCAGTGTGTTGTTGTCCTCTTGCCATGCCAGCTTCACAGCCGTATCTACGGCATAAATCTCTCATATTGCTGGTTCTTTTTTTTATTCTTAGCGGTTACCACCCGCTTGGTGTCCTTGAAAAAGGATATCGTTGCTGTTGTCCAAATATTAGCTTCTTTCTCGGTATAGCGCATGGGAGATTAATTTAACGAATTTTCTCACATATTAGGCACTTTTGTGTATAATTCGCACCCTTAAAATTGCCTTAAAATCTTTGAATTTTATAATTTCTCTCTTATAAGCTGCCCCCTCATTCACGATTTTCACCTCCATATTCATGGTTTTAACAGGGTGTACAAATGTGTTACTATGAAGGGAAAATCTTATAAAAAATCATCGAACATGCTATTTCTGAGTTGCTCTATAAATTGATTGCTGGATTGTAGATTCCAAAAAGGTGTTGCCTGCATGTTAACAAATTCAAAATGGAAGTCATGTGAGCAGTACATCAAAGAAGAATGTGCGTGGTGGACTGGTTTCTCATCCCAAAGCAAGATGGCGGCGCACTGAGCGAATAATGGCAGGCACAAATAATTGAGCTTTTCATGTTTTATGCAAGATATGATTTATGTTTTTCCATGAATTTCATTAATAGACGTCAAAATATATTTGTCTTGCGTTATGGCGTTTTGTCAGTCACCTGTCGTGCATGTCAAGTTTAATTTGTGCTCGTAGAAGCTGTACCCTCGATTCAGTCTTTTGAGTGACAATTATGGCCTGTGTCCGAGAAAATGCCCCAAAGGCATGTTACACCTTTAGCATATGTAGCAATGTCACTTTTTCGGTCACTTTCATTGGATGCCTTAGATGGCCCAGGACACTTGGGGCCATTTTTTAAGGCGACTCAAAATCCAGACAAAGCTAGAATCGGCTCGGCGTAGTCATTCACCATAGGTGATGTGCGCAATGGGAAATTCACTCACAACAAAACAGGAGAAGGCAAAATGTCTTCCTCGGCCTTTTATATTATTCGGCATGTCATTCTTCTTCTATGGTGAGGAGTGCCACCCAATTAAGCACCAAAGAAAAAAATGTAGCCCTGACTTGTGCCATTTTATTATCCCGTCTTCCATATGCAAGTTTCAGGAATTTTAAATGAACTTTAAAAAAATATATTTAATATAAAAAAACACTGTACTGAAACTGCAAAGTGGTGAATGATTACAGTATTGCTTTTTCTATTCAACTATTTATCTCATCTTATCTAATTTTCTGAAACACTTTATCCTCACTAGGGTTGCGGGGGTAGCTGGACCCTATTCCAGCTCACTTATATGTATATAACCTACTTTTATAAACTTGGTAGGCAAACGGCAGTTAGTTATGCATTAAATTACATCGGAAAGTATTTTTTTTTGTGGCAATTGTCTTTGATTAGTCAGAGCGCTCTTGGCAAATGCCCAGCATTAAGCTTACTATATTTGAAAAAATAATACACAGTCCAACCTTTCCTATTCCAATGTCTTGAACCAATCGGATTAACGGGCCCAAACTATGTGCATTGCGCCCAAAGGACTCGCACCACACAATTTACATGGGCACAGGCATATTACAGTCTAAAAGTAGCAATGAATAAAATGTTTTAACGAATGTCAAGCATTCCCATCCTGTCATAGGCCCTTCTTTTATCTCTTGGCTGAGTTATCCCAAAGGAGAAGGAAGTGTTTGATTTATGAGTCCACTGATTTGATTATGAAATGCTCAGCGTAGTAACTAGTAATTGGGTAAAGTGAGGGATACCAGAGAGCGTCACAGCTGGGGCTTTACCCTTAATTGGACGACCAAATAGGACACATGACCTGATAGGAATGGCGTCGAAGATGAAGTGAAAACAAAAAAAAGGAGTCATAACTCCATTCTTTTCTTAACTGGCCTTTCTACCTTCTTGATGATCCTCTTTTTCCATTCAAATGCACCAATGAACCTGCTCCCGGAAGACATTTTGATGTGATTGAGGTCAAACCCCCTGTAGGACTGTAAAGAGTACGAGTGGGTAAGAGCAAAGGTGGGATAGGATCGCTCGCATTCTCTAACGAAATTCAAGGAAAGTCATTCAATGACATGACATTCCCTGAATGTAAATTGTAATTGAACAACCAGTGAGGCAGATATTGCTGAGGAGTTTGAGGTACAATCTAATGGTTGGAAGATGGTTTGAAAGAAATATTTGCTTAAAATTGCCTTTAAAGTTATTAAAGGGCAACAAATATGTAATTGCATTGTTTAAAATGACAACAAAATAATATTATACTGTGATGATAACTCTGTTTAAATTCGGGAAAGAAAGACATAACACAATCCAAAAACACTTTTTTGCCCTCCCTAATACATTTCCCTGGCATCAGGCCAGGACTCGATAAAAGTGGCATATTTGCGAGAAAATAGGTAGAATGAAGTACTAAAAAAATAAATAAAATTGCCAAATAATCGGGTAGAAAGAACTGGGTCTCTACTGTTTTTTTCTTATAGATTGTCAAATCCATTGCGGCCTCATTGGTTACGGGAGTAGTGGCGCATAGATAGAATAACACAAGCAGAAGAGGAGAGTCAACAAACACTCCAACTGCCTCCCCTTGTCTGTTGTTTGACAATGAAATAACAGAGTTGAGAGTCAGATCTGACAAGTGAAAGCGCTGGCGCAGAGCATGGATTGCAGCGCACGTACTCAAAGAACATGCTATCAAGTGCAAACACACAACCTATGATCCTTTAAGCTTTTAATCCAGAGATGAGTCAAAGCCAGCTAGATTGAACGGGCTCTTTGCGCCACGTCAAAAAATTGTCGGCATATTTGTGACTTGACCGCAAGCAAATGGTCCCCCGCCGATTGCATCTCCTATCCACTATGCACAAAATTGCTTTCTCTTGTGCCGACCAACGCCATTTGCACATGCCGCGTTTAACTCAAGTGCACATCACTTCCCGTCGCTTTGTAAGTAACCACAAAATATAAATAGCAACAACAAAAAGTAGATGATAAATGTGGATGAATAACTCTTTTAGACCCTGTATACAGCCAAACGAGTGTGGGGAAAAAAAGTACTGTAGTGCTTGGGGGTACGTCGTTGTTTGTAACCATCAATCGTCGTCATCCACCGATCCAGCTGTGTACTCTATAAGTTACACTTCATTAAGGGCTGAATGTTTTCAGATATTTTCCACTTCATTTTACACTCTGCTTTCACATGCTAAAGGCCATTGGGAGGCAAAAGTTCTACACCAAAAAACATTCAAAGAACTAATAAGTTGGGCCTCAAATCACATGAGTTCAATATTAAACTGCATCCTCAACAAGGTGGAAAAAGTTTTGATTGACTGTTCCTCATATTACGACAAGCACCTAGAAGCGTTCCCAAAAGAGGTTTTCTTGAGCAATCACCGATCCGAGAAGACACTTCAGGTTTTGGTTCAGTTGATCTTCCTACCAGCCAGCCATCCCTAAATTTCCCAAGTGTGTACGCTGTCTTGTTTAAAAAACACTGAAATAAAAAAAAAAAAAACACTGGAAAATTCAAAATATATTTTAAGAATGGAATGAAAATAGGTCAAAAACTATTTAATAATAACAGATATTCAGCCATGGTTAATGATATGTATGTAAAATAGATGAGCTGCATAAATTTATTTAAGGCTTTGCCATCACCTCAGGAGCTACTTTACTGAATTTAAAAGATTGGTCATCACTAAGCCACGACCTATGTTTTTTTCTTTTCTTTATACAATAAACCAAAAAAGCGAACAATGGTTTTCATCCCATTTTGCTGTTGGTCAGGAAGTCAGAGTTCCTTACTGGAAGCTAATTGATTCATCATCCATACCACACATTTTCCCATGGGTTCCAGGGATTGCTGGAGCCCAACCCATTGGAATTCATGCAAAATGCAGATGCAGGCTAACCCTATAACCCTTTAACCCTTTAACCCTATAACCCTATAACCCAGTGGTCTCAAACCGGTTCCACATAGGGCCGCAGTGGGTCCTGGTTTTTGTTCCAACCGATCCAGTGCCGACATTTTAACCAATCAGGTGTCTTTAAAATAAGTAGCACCTGCCCTTTGAGGACCAGTTTGAGACCACTGCTATAACCCTATAACCCTATAAGCCTATAACCCTAACCCCTAACATACAGCAGTGGTTCTTAACCTCGTTGGAGTTACCGAACCCGATCAGTTTAGATTATATTATATTAACCTGTATTCATACCGTATTCGGGAAATTCAGTTTATAGCAGTAGCACTCACAGATACAGGAAAAAACAATGTAGACCTAGATAAAACTGGAACCGCACACTTGAAGCCCACATATGGTTGGGACCTTCTGCAGATTGAGGCTAAGGTTGAAAATATGCAGAGTGAGCCCCTCAGTAGTCTGGAGGTGATCATCAGTTTCATATGCGCATTCATCAAACACTAGTTTAGTGTAAAATAATACGTTTTTTTCCAAATTCAAGATATATAAATTCCTTGCACTGATTGGCCAATCAATGTCACGTGATCATTTGTAGCCAGTGATGGTTAAGTTAGAATAGACACGATGAGTAGATGCCCCTTGACCTCCGTGGCAGAGGCTCCACCGAACCCCCAGGGTTTGATCGAACTCAGGTTAACCACTAACATACAGACAACTATTCACACACAGTCTTGATGCCACCAAGCGGGAATCGATCCCACGCTTGCCCGCACAGAGGTCAGGGGAATGAACCATGACAACATCACTTGGATACTTACTGGAAGTGATGTTAGCAATGGTTGGGTTTTTCATCCCTTTAATTACATTGCTGTGACTGTTTTTACGTCTCCTCCCCCCTCCGAGGAATATCAATAATTGATATCATAAAAATGATGAAAAAAAAACATGGTGTGTAGGAAATTGCTGAGACACAAACACCTCCTGCCTCTAAAATTATTTTTTCTTTCCAACCAATGGCCTAAAGTGGATTAAGCACATAGAAGAGGAGCAGTCGCTAAGTATTTTGCTTATTTGATCAAAACATTTTACTAAAAACTGCTATGACCAAGTGACTAATGCCAATGAAGTGGGTGGCTAACATGGGAACTGAAACAACAAGCCTTTTGTTGGTCTCTTCACCCTGAAGAGTCTCCTGAAAACACAATTGGTCGCAGGCCGCCTTACCCTGGAAGTACGATGGGTCATTAGTTGCCTCGGCCTGGAAGCATGCCGCCACTGGCAGATGAGAAAAGGTGTGCCGGCATAAGTGCATGAAAAAACGGGGGGTAGGAAAAGGCTTTTGCGAGCGGGGAGCTTGAACTCGCACTACGGGATGGAATGCCGACTTGGGAGCTTGGGCGCCGAAGACTGCTCCGCACCTACTTCCTCGCTGCGGTGCTTGTTGCCACCTCTGGGCAGACAGCGCAGCATGAACGTCATCCAATCCCCGCGATTCGGGAAGGGTCATGCCTCCGTATCCCCCCCCCCCCCCCCCCCAAAAGGAAACGTTTATTTTTTGAGAATCTGCCTCAATAAAGTTTTTGTTAGTGCATTCTACTCCTTGTTTTTGCATTCTTCCCTGTGTTTGGGTCCAACCACGCTTCATGATCCACAAAACCAAACAAGCGGATACCTGTTGCAAGTGTGATTAGTTGATTTCAGCCATGGGCTACTTATTTTAGAAGACCCCTCATTGGTTCAACTGTCGACACTGTATCGGTTGAAACAAAGACCAGGACACACAAGGCCCTTTGTGGAATTGGATTGAGACCCCTGCTCTTAGGTGATTCTTCAAGAGATGACTGTAGGACATAGTGGAGTAAAAAGCATCGTTCCCAGCTCTGTAGGAGCCATTAAATGAGTAATAGAAGAGAAGAATTGCAGAGCGGGTTGAGTGTCGTCAATTAGGGTTTAAATCAGACAACAATAGGATTAGCATAAAGGATTGCATGGTACTCCATTCCCCATGGCCATTTGGGATCTTGTGGTAGCAATTTTAGTAGCTGGCCTCCGACACAGTGCGGATTACAGCCATTGTCATACGGGCTATTAACCGGAATAAGTTGCAAGGACATTCTAAAGACTGCACACGAAAAGATCCACTTTCAAATCATGGAAGTCGTTTCCCCCCCTAGGAAAGTAAATTAACTATGCTTGGTTTTCAGAGCTTTCTCTTCTTGTAAGTGTTTATAAGTCTATATTTATGATACCATTATTAGAAGGATTCATCTTGAACAACATTTGTAATGCGTTCATCACATTCTGATTGTATTTGTATTTAAAATTAAAAATGATAACCTTTCGTTACCAGCCACCAAAGTCAATTCTGAGCCGGCGTGAAGGTAATCTTCCTCCTTCTGCCAATGAGAAATTGTGAGTGATAGTAATTCACCATGTGTAACTATGCCAAAACAACATGGCATCTTCTGGAATTTACATCACATTTTAGTAAAGTTGAGGAGCCGTAAGAGCACAAAACTCCCGTAATTCATGCCCCAAAATATTATCAGTCACTGCAAATTTGTGTTGGATAGGCTAATTCCTAATCAAACTATCATAAAATTTCATTATTTTCTGATTTCACTGCAACTCCACTGCTTTAAAATGTAGTTACCTCTTCCATTTGATATACCAAACATATTTGGCATTGTTGGATAATAATCCTTCTTTCATGAGTTTTCTTGAAAACAATGCATTTCTTATTCATTTTACAGTAATTTGACAGTATCAAGACAACAAGAACAGGATTATTTGTACAAGAAAATTGCCTCTTGAATCTGACAGAGGACTTGGAGTAAAACGCCAAATACCTGTTTTTTTTATTATTTAAATCACGCGCAGAGGAACGATTTAAATCAATAATTGCTGTTTTTGGCTGGTTTTTACCCCATTATCGGGCAATGTTTGCCTGTACGCCATTGACGTTCATTGCTGTCTTTTCCAGGTGAAATCACCCCCGCCCGGTTGTAATAGCTGAAAAGCTCCAGTATTTGGTTTTTAAATGCTTCTAGGAAGTGGATTTTACCCCATTTTTGTGCATTGATTTATTAATTATTTTTATGTGTCGTAGCTGTAACTGCAGTAGAAGTTTTATAGCCATAAAATAGTTTTCGAAGGTTGGATTGATTCGTTGAAGGTGCTACGAGAAAATGCACAGACCGCCATTGATGTACTGGGGTGATCCGTCTTCGCGTTTTTTTGAATATCGCGGCCATGTGTGGTCTACGTTAGCAGTGAAAAATGAGGGATTCGTGTATTGCATGATAGATCTACAAACATTTGATGGGCACCCAATTTCATAGTCTCTGGGTCTTCGCCTGAAGTTGACCTGTGGATTTCTTTCAGAATCGCCCAAGTGCTTGCAAATATTACTCTCTTCACCCCTTTGATTAAATAAAATTCCTACCCAAGAGGGATGATGACCCATCTCGCCCAATTGTACATCCTCCCGGATCCTATTACTTCAACTCCTGACACTCTCTTCAGTTTCTCGAGGACTCTTGTACGCTTTATGTAGAACACTTGGCACCCACACACACTTTCTTCGATGTCCACTTGTGCCAAGATGAGACTAGCTTTTGTCATGCATTTACAATCAAACACTCTAAAGCGAGCTCACAGTACTATTTGAGATTGCCCATTTGTCTCTTCACTGTATGTGATGAATACATACTCATCTTTCCTCACAACTTGTCAGTAGAGATGGAACCTCAACCACTACCTCATTTTAGCCTGTAATTTGGGAAAAATTGATTCAACACTCCTGTAGAAAACTTCATATTGCATCGTAATAGAGCTTTGCTGCCATCTTAAATCCCTAACTTCAGCCTGGCCCAATTGAGGTAGGCTCTTTGTTTTTTTGTTTTGCCTGCTTTGGTTTCTTTCTAAATACAGTCGTACCTATATTTACAAAATTATTTCATTACGGGAAGTGGTTTTGAAACTTTGTAACCTTTTTAGTTTCTTAACTACCGAAATATTTTACATTGAATTACCATAATAAATTGACGATCTTCAATAATACCCACTAAAACATTTAAATTTTAAATCATCTCATCTTTAGCATTTTCTGCATCGCTCTATCCTTATCAGGGTCACGGGCGGTGCCGGAGCCTACTCCAGCTGACTCCGGGTCAGAGGCATGGGTCACCGTGAATTGGTGGCCAGCCAATCACAGCCATTAAGCAGTGTTTAATGCAAATATAAACCATGCAAGACCATAGGTTTGGACAGGCATGGCGGGAATGAAGCGCTCTATCAGGGAATATCCTCAATGTTAACTACCGTACAGACAATGCAATATGATCTGGTCCAAAGCCTCCACAGAAGAAAGACAATAGTGACTTCCAGGTTTTAGGCTCAAAAGTCTGTGGTCAGCCATTCAGTCTCACTCATTAGAGATTTGACCAATTACAGCAGACCTGTCTCTTTATTTACCAGGGTCACAGATATTCACCAGTCTTTTGTTTCCAGAGCTGTGTTCCAGAGTTTAGAACCTAAATGGGTGAATATCAAGGATTCCACGCTGTAGGAGAACAATGGATGTCCTTCTTAAAGTGAGGAGCAGAGAGGCGGCCTGTGAGGAAAAGGTAGGAGACTCAATGAGACAATAGCGAGACGGAGGATGGACACAGGCTTTAACCCGCCACAACATTGTTATTGTTTATCTTGCTGCCATACTCACACCTTGGCAGAAACCCCAGTATTCTCCCTCTCCGTATTTTCCTGCATTGTCTGTTCTTGGAGAGAAGACGATAAGAATGACAAAAAAAATTCACAGCAGCTCTGTATGTGGGGGACTGCAACAAGAAACTTTAAGATAAAGAAAGCACCGCAGCAATAAATCACAGCAAGATGGATTGGAATGGTTCTGCTGTTGTAACGCAAACGGCGTGGGACTAAGAAAGTGAATGATGCGACAGAACAGAAAAGTCAAAGTTTCACACGGAAACAAATGATCAGAAAGCGGGGGTGGAGACTTGCTACTAATAGAAAACGGAGACAAAAGTCAGAGAGGCTATAGTGCATGATAAGACAGAAAGCTTCATTCATGAGAGTTCCACACAGGCTGAATATCAAGGGGCAAAAATGATTCCATCCTAAGAAACTGAAACTGCTCCTTCAACGTTTTACATATTAATTTCAACATATCAATGCATACAGTAGGTCTTTATATATATATATATATATATAGAAATTACAGTACAAAACCTACTTACGTTATTCCTAAAAATTGCGTTTGGTAGCCTTGTCTAAGAACACCCCCGTTGCCAATCCGATTCTCAGGAAGAAGCGCCTGTGGCCTCACAGCATGAAGGGCGCCAGATTGTTTTGCCGGCAACTAGAGGCAACAGGGAGGCAATAGATCGCTTCATGCTTCCGGTAAGCAAAGCAGCCACCCAGCTTATCCCTAAGTGTCTTCAGGAAAATGAAAAGCTCCGTGAGGAAAAGATGGCAAACTCCCCTCTGTGAAGTTCTTTTGGCAAATCCTGAAATCCTTGCTAAGTGGCAATGATCTAGGGGAGACCAGCATCCATGCTGCGGCGATAGCTTGAACTTCCTTTCTTGGGCTGTCTTATTGTAATACAAACTACCTGTAAATGATGATGTAGGACATATTGATTCTCACCTTTCTAAGCAATTTAGTCAATACAATTAGTATAGTACAGGATAAATAAATTTGTGGAGATTGGCACTTTTGTGCAGATTTATTAAATGGTGCTCTTAGGATAATTCATGTGCTACTAAACACTACTTAACGTAAATTGTGTAAAATATAGGGTTAGGGGGGTTATGTACTTCATATAAATTCAATGAAGTGGTGGGCAGTACAACTATGCACACAGTTCATTTGATTAAAAGATAGCTTTCATGAGAAATAAAATGGGCTAAAAACAGTTTAAAAGGGAAATAAAAATGCAAATATGCTTAATATAAACTGGTTCTTTCGTCGGCTTTCATAGAAAATAAACCATGATATTATTTTGTGGCATTTGAAATCCCCAGTGATGATTATATTACTATTAAAATATAAGATGATTAACTTATAGAGAGACTCGATAAAGTGGACTTCAATGAAGCCAGGATACCTGGGAGTGGGTCACGACCATCTAAATGGATATTGGGCAAAAACAAAAGCTTTTTTCCAACTTGGTTCTTTTCGATTTGGCTCGCAAAAAGTGCCATTCTTTCTTCTCCATTACTTTGCAGGATGCCTGGGGTGCGAAGGGTTTCATGAGGCTAATAAAGGCCAGGATATTGAGCAGCAAAGGAGAGGACCGGAGGACAACCACACCATCTGGGAACCATAAATGGCATTACTGTAGCTAAGGCCAACAGTGTGTAATCTGAAAAAAAGTTTCATTAGAGTTAGAGTTCTCTTTTGTTTAAAAAAATCACCTAATTTATCTAAAGAAGAGCAAAATAATATTTTCTCCAGGATCCAATGCTGCATTTAAACCTACTGAACATGTCTTTTCACAAAAATGTTTTTAAATCGGTAAATTCTTCACTTAATAGCGGGTTTGTCAACCCACAATGGCTGAAGGAGGAGAAGAAATGGTTATGATTGCAGATTTACTGTCAAAGCCATTTTCAAGACGGACTTTTCAAGAGAAGCTGCACCTCATTAAGAAAGGTCGGACAACTCCGAAGCAAGCAAGCTTGTCACAACTAGGAACAGACATTTTCAGCCCTAAATCAAATCAAAATGTATGCCAGAAACCCAACAGGACAGGCTCGATTTTCAGCATTACCTTAGATGGCGATAGAAAGGGAGGAAAGAAAAGAGGATGAATTTTGTGTACAAATAGGATTTTTTTTGGTGATTAAAATGTGGTTGTATTCCTAAATGATGCCTTTTAAGTGTCGCAGCTGGTAAAGGTTTTATAGCTGTAAAATATATATTGAGGGTTGGATTGATTTAGACATTGCAATACTGAAGGCATAGATGTAGAATGCATGGCCCGCCACTGGGAATTTGTAGATCTACTGATAAAGAGTCACTATCCAATACCAAGGAAACATTTGAGGGAAAAGCAGCTGATCAAAATTGCTCCCTCTGCCCCAATTTGAACAACACTATCCATCAATAACACTATATCACAGGGTGATATTTTTTTTTTTTGCATATCACTCGAACTTATTTGGGATTTCCGCCGGGCTCCATGCAGCGGTGTGTACTCTCATGACCAGGGCTAGACAGGTCGGTGGATGCGCCTGTCACCCAATCATAGGTCCAGCACCAAGCGGGTTGAGCAACACCATCATCACCCTTGCTGACCTACTTAAGTGAGCTAGAACCAGATCACGTTGCTATCAGTTCACTGTTAGTGCCTTCCCGTGTTTCTTACTCTTGTTATCTGATCTACGAATACTTGTTTTGCCCTAGGACCATGTTTGTCGGCCCAGATCTTGTACCTTTGTCTTAGATTATCCTACAGACTTGTTTATATGTGTTTTCCTTAGTACTCTGAGGAAATGTGAGATAATTGGAGATGTGGACTGCTAGGAATTTGAAAGTATCCACTCGCTCCCCACATTTGCCGTTGGTATACAGGGGGGAGCGAGCAGCCTTGTTCCGTCGATAAGTTCTCTGGTTTGGGAGGCGCCACGTTGTTGAGAGCGCATCACTCGCTGAGTCCAAGGACCTCATCTCTCTAGGCCGTCTCATTCTCCCCTGTGATCATCTCCACCTACGATGTATCGTCCGCAACTTTCATAATGATGTTCTCAGGGTAGATGAGAGATGGCGTCCTAGCTTCAAGGGCTGAGGTCGGTTGACCAGGAGCATGTAAAATTATGGATTATAGTTGTCAAACACAGGCGTATCTAAATCACAAAACAAATAGGACTTTATCGTTATAAGTGATAAGTTATGACTTGATAAGTTATGACTTGATGCAGTGCCCTGACATTGTATTTTAACCGTGTTACAAATGAATTTTGTTTTCAGGATAACAGTCACTCACCAGTACACATTGATCTTTAAATTGGAAAAAAATGACAGAAAAGGAATAAAATTAAGAGATAAATGAAGAGGTAGACCAATCCACAATTGTACAATTAGGAATAATCCATTACTTATTAGGTTCAACAATTATCAAACTTTGTACGTATCTATGCACACAACATTGTGCTCCAATATATATTCATCTTAGTTGACAATTGATTTTGCTAACAAGTGCTGTAGAAACAGTGCTGTTTATCGCCTCAAGACAGATCGAACATTCATTTTGGATCCTGAAACTCAACAATTTCAAGGATGAGGTATCTTTAAGTGTCTTACTATTGAGCTGCAATCTTCCATGGGCCGTGGTGAAAAGGTCAAACATGAGCTGAGTGTTTGGGCTGGCGTTTTAATAAAGATCATCGGCTGCTGAACCTCACCAAGACATTGCCCTTGCTAAAAAGATATTGACGACTTAACACTGTACACTCTTTACAATAATTAACCTATAGAAAAATATTGACATCACCGATTACTATTGAGGCATTCACCAATCTGTTAACTATTAAAAATATTGACATCAATTTGTTATTTCTTTTTAAAACCATCTGTTGCATACATTATAATCAGTTCTGTTCTTAGCCGAGGGAGATCGAAAAGTGCTCCGTGGCTCTGCGTTAAGCTGGAGAAGGCTACAGGTGGGAAAGCTTTCTGGTATTCCCAGTTCTATCAGAATCAACTGGTGAATGTTGGGACCTAGAGGCAGTGTGTCAAATTATTTTATGTCTGAAATCTGAATACTTTCTTCACCATACAAAACCTGATTACCTAAATGTGTCAAAATTCGTTACATGGATTTACGAACACATGTTCACTAAATTAACCATGATAACATAATTTGTTTGAGACAAAGCAACAACAATAAAATTGTTTATTAAACTTTATTGACAGTTTTTGATCAGGAAGAGAAATACTATCCCACAGTAATAGGGGAAGTACAAAATTAACATAAACAGCAATGGGGAAAAAAGAAATACATTAGACTACACCTATTACTTCAAATTCTTGCTCATTTTAAATTTCTTTTAAAACTAAATGATAAAGTTGTTTTGAAAATTATAACAAAAAAGTTCATACAGAGTTAGTGCATATCTAATTCATTTTTCTAGGTTTTTTGTTATTGCCAAAAACAAATTCCACATTTTCTTTTCTATATCTTGATCAAGTGCTATAGATTTATTGGCACTGCTGTTCATTAAAATGAACAAGAAATTGTGGCAAAAAAAGTAGTCACAATGTTAGCCCTCTGGGGCATGAATGGAGAGCACCCATATTTTAATATCAAACATCCTTCATGGAAGGAGCATCAAGTCTTTTTGGATGATTTCCAAAATAATGAATTTCTGAAAGCAAAAAACAAAATCTAACCATGATTGGAAAAAAAAAATGGAACGATGATCTGTTCGTGTCAGCTGAGCCACCTTCTCTGACTAGGCACTTCAGTTTAAGGGACTGACTTTCCAATCATGGTGAACCTAAGATTCACACGAAATGAGCTCAAAGTGCCTACAGCAGAATAATCTCCTGGTAAGCAATGAGCGTTATAACTGCCGGTCAAAATGTCTTCAGGATGTGGGAGGCTGGAAAGCCTTTGATGAGGCAAGCATGGCACGTACTTTTGCCATCAGTTCCTTAAGAGAGAGGGAGAGATTGAAATAAGGTCAAGAGGTTTTTGCCTTCCAACAAGTTAGTATTGGAACATTTGAAATGCAGAAGTAATAACATGGATTTGCTTCTTTCGACCCTTTTATTCAGCTTTTAGCCTTCAACGTACCTGCTAGGCTCAAAACAGTGCTTCTATATTGACCATTAACTCTTATTTCAGGGTACTTAGGAAATGGGTGGGGTAATAGAAACCACTGCTGGCTTCCGCAATACTTTTGATAATTGAGAGGAAGGGGAAACAAATGGTGAAAACAATACTAATGCGTCATTATATGGATGTCATTGCCTTGACTTTGTATGTCGACCTATTGAACTTTAATGTATATTTTGTGCCATTTGCTAAAATGGGCCAATTTTTGCCCACACACGTTTTTAAACTTACTAACAACTACATAGGAAAAAGTAAATATGGGCTGGTATCCGATTTTGACAGTATGAGAAAAGAATATCACAGCATCAAAACGAAATCTTTCAAATCTCGTTTGACCTCCATTATTGGCAAAGAAGGGTACATAAAGTATTGAGATTGACTTTTGGTATTGACCAAATACTTATTTTCCACAATGTTTTGCAAATAAATTCTTTAAATATCAAACAATGAGACGTACATACATACACACACTTACATACAAACTTTAGACATTATATTAATGTAATGATCAACCACATCCCCTCAAAAGAGTTGATGAATAAACCAGCAAAGTGAGTCTCTCTATGCGCATTCTATTGCAAGCGTATTTAACGACCGTTGTAAACATCAGAAGTTGACATCTATTGATAATCATGCTGTCTGCTGTGCTCAGATCAATTCCTTTACCCTTTTCATTAAAAGTCTCATCTACAAAACATGTTTACATATATTCCCTGAATAAATGAGCCTCCGTAGGTTTTAGAAAGCTAAATAAACATTTGTATAACGTCTAATTATAGGGCTGCTTCATGAATTCAAAGGAATTGTTTTAAAAGCGTTCAACACTATCTTACGCTCAACGTTCTCTAAGCTGCACAATTGCACACAAGACGCACTCAGCGCACAAGAAAACCTATCCATTGCAGTGAACGCGCTGCAAATGAATTAACTTTTTTATGTATCATTTTGCCCTGTAATTCAGTGAGTGACAGATGTCCAGCAAATGATAGGATACGATGCAATTATACACTACGCAGCCAATGACGGCATTGACAGAAGTTGTGCATGTGACATTGCGACAGAGTTAAGTGAATGTGATACGTCGACTCCTCAAGCCAAAGTAAAAAGAACTGCAGTTCTTTTAAGTTAAAATGGCTGTCTGAGTATGTCCAAACAGAAAAACAAGCGGTAAAACTGGGCGGCTCCTTTCTTTTTTGAGTGAAAAAGGTCTGCTCTACAAAACATGCAGCAAAACTAAAGTTGTATGGGGGTGTTCCAATGGAAAAATATGGACTTAATGTATTCGACTACTTCAACATTCACCAGAGAAGTTGTCTGAATAAAAGTGAGAAGTGACACCAATACTGTTAAGACATTACTGCCAATGGCTGTGCGTGACGTCTTGTAAAAATGGAGCGGTCGTTGGACAATACGGACTCTTAACTCCCTCTACAGATTTTCCATGGGGTTGAGATCTGGAGAAAGGCTAGGCCACTCCATGACCTTGAAATCCTTTGTTGCCTTGGCTGTGTTGGGGATCATTGTCATGCTGAAAGACTTAGCCACGTCTCATCTTCAATGTCCTTGCTGATGGAAGGAGATTTACACTCAAAATCTCTCGATTCATGGCCCTATTCATTCTTTCCTTTACACAGATCAGTCGTCCTGGTCCCTTTGCAGAAAAACATCCCAAAGCATGTTTTCCATCCCCATGCTTCACAGCAGGTATGGTGTTCTTCGGGTGCAATTCAGCATTCCTTCTCCTCCAAACATGAGAACCTGTTTCATCCAAAAAGTTCTATTTTGGTTCCATCTGACCACAACATATTCTCCCAGACCTCTTTTGGATCATCCAAATGGTCTCTAGCGAACCGCAGATGGGCCTGGATGTGTACTGACTTCAGCAGGGGACACGTCTGGCAGTGCAGGATTCGAGTCCCCGGCGGCACATTGTGTTACTGATAGTAGCCTTTGTTAACCGTATGGTTCTGGGATTTTTGAAGTTAGACCTTCTTGAGAGCCAGAAATCTTGTTTGTAGGTGATCAAATACTTATTCTCCACTCTAATTTGGAAATATTTTTTAAAAAAATCAAATAATGTGATTTTCATTTGTTTTTTCCACATTCTGTCTCTAATCGTTGTTTAAATTTTAAGTTTGGATTGTGCATATTCTAGTAACATTTATTAGGATGTTGGATTCATAGATATTAATCATTAAATTTTATTATGAGTAGATCAATTATGGGTGGTAGCCATGCACCTGCTTATGGCAGGTGTGATACTGGTGTGCCCATAGTGTGCAACTATGATGTTGCTCACACTGTTCCTCAGTGTGCTCAGGGAGGTTGTCTGTATGAAAAATTAGAGGGAACATTGCATATCACCCGGAGTGACTAGAAATGTACATAAAACAGACACTTGTCAGTGATGGCTTGCACTTGCTTGTTCCTGTGTGGTCCTCGTAGCCTCATTTTCTTCTTTCGAGTGTGAGACCACGGTTACAAGGTACGCACAAGTCAAGCAACAAGCACCATAAAGATCCATTGATCCTTTTTATATCCTTATTCCTTATTATGCCATTGATTCGAATTTTGGCAATTCCTGCAACTAGCTTCATCTTTAACATTCACCATCTGTTTTGCTTTACTCTTCAGTCAATTCCAGAATTCCATCGATTAAAGGAAAGCCTTTGAACCACTACCTACAGTTATTGATTAAATTTCAGACAAAAAAAATAAAATAAAAGAGACCGACAAACCAAGACTTGAATAACACGAAATGGAAGCAAAATCCTTTGAACAGGCAAGGTAGGATGGTTAAGATTAAGTATCTATTTAAGTTAACCCTTGATGGTGTTCTAAATTGGAATTGTAAATAGAATTACATGATTTGACAGGGCTGATGTACTAATCTCCATCAATGTAATTTATGACCTCATCCTCTAAAGCGTTTTTGAATAGTGCAAAACACAAAGAACCCACCCCCGTGATTACTTCTGTGAACGCCGTAACACAGCTTCTCAGTATGAAAACAAACAAACAATCATTAAAAGGATAATGGCGTTTTTAAGTAGCTTTCTATCATGCAGTCATGAGCCGTTTCAAACAGCCCATTGTCGAGCAGAACGTTACTGTACTTGTTTTAGAACAGCCTATGCCACTATGCATCCTAATAAGACAATTAAACAAATCTAACATTTTCACATGCATCAAGGAAACATCTGTGTCCTCCTCCCACCAGTTCTGCCTAAAAGGAACAAACAAATCAATGTCAGCTCTACAGTTGTGCCGCTGATGCCAATTTAGTGGAAATGCTGGTTTCTTCGGGGTATTGTTTTTTTTCCACAATAATAATCTACCCTTACTTTGTGTGTGATAATACAACTTAATTTGGAAGACCGCTTCCTTAACTTCCCGACTCGTTAAAATCCTCAAAGCAGCACCAACTTAAATAGTTGAGTCTCCTGTTCTTTGGGTTCACTCTCCTGGGATTAATCAGAGTTTTGTGAATGATAAACAAAATAATTCCTTAGAAAGAAGTAAATATTTATATACTTGATGTAGTGCAGATAGCCCATGTAATGGCTTTTTTATACCGATTGCGGTTTGTCAGCGTTCACGTCAGTTTTTCTCAAGCATAAACATCAGTCTGACAACATTCATCGCCTGCAAAACATCTACGAGGTGACAGATGTAATCGTAGTCATGACGCACAAGTCAATTTTTTACAGACGTCGCAACCCAACATCACGAGATTGACATCATTCCCCCATGCTGGAAAGGAACGTTAGCACTGATACATAAATACGAATTCCGATTTCCTTAAAGCAAATGAAACATTGTTGTCAACGAGGATTGTGGAATTTGTCCATATGCTCCATTGTCTTGAGAACATAAGATGTATCTTTTTTTTCCATGATGCTGTAATTGTCCTTATGCAGAAAAAAAAGAAAACTCTTATGACAATTTATATCCAATTATTTGTTTTGTGGGACGTGCCAACTTCATGTTTGATGTGGAACTCACGTTATTGCAAGATTGTGCCTGAATTTACGTATTCTTTTGAGAGCCTTCACAATTGTCTGATTGCAGCAAATATTCGCAACCGATACATTTTGTTCTGTAATGTTTTCATAGTAGTGATGCAGACGAATTTCCTGGGTAAGACTAATGCTGCAAGATGGATGCAACCCACTGAATGTGAAAACCCACGGCAGAGATGAGAGGGGAAGGGAGTGTCTTACATAACAGCAAGTCGGAATGAGGCGAACTGTAACAAGGCTATTAGAATGTTTTGAATTTTTAATGCAGTGTTTGTAAAACATCACAGGTGGGAGTAGAGTAAATTGTATAACAAGTAGCTATGACTCCCACAACTGCAAAAAGCAGGAGTGAGCAAGCAGTGGTGGGATGCGGCAAGCAGTACAGCGGTACCTCGAGATACGAGCTTAATCCGTTCAGGGCTTGAGCTCACATGTCGATATTCTTGTAACTCGAACGAATGTTTCCCATTGAAATGAACTAAAAACAAATTAATTGGTTCCAATACTCTGAAAAAAACATCAAAAACCGGATATTGGATCGGAAAAAATGTTTTATTTCTTCTAATTCGCCATCTATTAACAAAGTAACACATAAATATTGGTTTATTATTACTAAAATGTGTTTAATAGAACTAAAATTAGACAGATTTTGCGGAGGTTAGAGAGAAGGACATAGAGGGGGCGGGTTGGAGCGGGGTAGACTTTTTTTCCACCGGTGAATCGTAATATAACATGACCAAATTAAAATGAACTAGGATTACGATGCAGACACTTCAAAATAAATTTAATCTAACCTTACACTAAACTTAATTCTAATTTTGTTTTACATTTTTATACCTTTCTTCTCCCGGCCGGGTTGGCTGTGCGCCCCGGCTCCACCCTGACTTTCACCATCGGTGGGCTGTTTGCTTTTGTTTTCCCTTCAAAATATTCTGAAAATGATGCACACAAATGCCCTCACAATAGGATAACGCAAGACCACTTGCCAACGAGAAGTAATATGTATACCCCTCGTACTAGCGATCGCTACGCCATTTGCGCCAAGTGACGGAAAAAAAACTGAAAAAATGCAACGCTCCGACCAGTGCTCGTAGATATGTTATACACAAAAGAGATGCGGCAAAAAAGACAGTGCACTAAAATCATTTTCACATATATCACCTGGCTTTCTTGTATCTCGAAATGCTCGTACGTCGGGGTGCTCGTATGTCGAGGAACCGCTGTAGTGGCTTGGTTTTCAAACAGTAGCAGTAGTAGTAAGGAGTGAAAATGCCTCTCTAGCCAGATTAACCTCATTCAACTTTTCCACAAATCAGATATTTTAATTCCAGGAACAAAATGTGCACGCGGATGAAGACATTATGGAGAGTAGCCTGATACCACCATACATTTTGTGAAGCGCAGCAGAATACAGTGATACCTTGATATACAAGAGTCCCAACATACGAGCAATTTCAGATACGAGTAAAACTCCAAGCAAATATTTGCCTTGAGAAACAAAACAAATTTTGAGATACGAGCATACGAGATAGCCAGGTGCCCGAGACGCGAGAGGCTGCATATGATTAAATTAAATTATTATGTAGATGACGACATTAACTATATTAGAATTTGTTAACGATTATTATAGTTACTTGTTCATGATAAACAGTGTTTTGTAGAATATATATTTCACTCTAATAAATGAGAATTATGAATTAGCATTAGGGAAACGACCACAATACCTGAGTTATTTTGGACTGGACAGCAGATACTATCGATGAGGTCACAGGCTCTTTCTCCTGAGACGCACCCCTGCAGAGAGACAGGAAGAAGACAATAAGACATGCAGTATTGTTGGGGAGTGAGACAGAAAACATTCAACCCTATGTTCCAAAACAAGGAAATCTGCATATATATACATATATATACATATACGTGTATATGTACGTGTATTTGTATATTATGTTTTATTATTTGGTAAACCAACAAAATCACAGGGATCAAATGCTTTGTACACTCATTGTACTTTTATCATTTTCAAAAGATTTTTTTCGGAGTTGTATTAAAAATCGTGGAACAAATTAGGCCAATTCAACGCAAAATACATCTCTACTTGCAAATGTTTTGATGCATCAATTAATTTCCCGTGTAAGTACCAAAGCAATCAAAACAGACAAAGCAAAGCCTACCTGGATTGGGCTAGGCTTGAGTTGGGGCTTGAAGATGGCGACAAAGCCCTATTTGGTGATGGGTAAGGAGAAACAGAGGAACCTGACTTCTTTTTACTTCCTAATATGGAGGTCTTTCGTTTTCCAATAGGGGAGCTATAAGAAATTATAAAAATATTAAATGGAGACAGCAATACCATATTTTATTCTATAGTAAACACTCAGGAGTCTAAAATTACCTAAAGTGGATGAGGCGCCCAATAAGTTGTCGCGCCTTTTGTATGCACCACATTCAAGATTCTGTAGATTTTTTCTGTATGACACAGACTGCTTAACTGTTTGGGTGCATTTCTTGCTATCGACGCTATTTCTATATAGTGAAAAGGTGTTGGCTAGATGTCAGGATGCGGGTGTGAAAGGGCATGTGGCGGGGGATTTAAAGAATAGAGCATGTCCCTATAATTAGTGCAGGTATGCGTTGTGCAAAACAATATCAATTTGACCCCTGAAAATGGCACCTATTGTCCTTCTTGGTGCTTTCGCTTCATGAAATGGGGCCATCTATCCATCCAGGCAAGCACTACTGCAGCAAAAATATTCTCGACAGGCGTATGCAGCCCAAACAGATCACCAATATGGTAGACATGCCGCTTACTTTCGACATTCCGAAGAACCACACTTTCGACAAGAAGGGAACCAGCACGGTCGCATTACGCACAAGGGGCCACGAGAAGGCAGCTTTCACTGTTGACAAAAGAACTATAACCACTGTCATAAACAGAGCATTCAAAACAAATGGAGCTTGGGAGCGACGAATGTCCGATGTTATACATAGTTATACAAAGGCAGCGACAATTTATGAATGGATTGTGGATGCCTGAGCTCAAGTGTCGGCCAGCATTGTAGTTCGAGCTTTAGCCAACCCTGGCAAATATAATCTTCCTACAATTAATGTCCCGTCCAAGATTCGATTACCATTTAGGTTTTGTCTGGTCAAGTTTTAATTTTTCTTGCTTAACTCTGGGAAGGAATTGGACCAAAGGAAAGTTGATTGCAACTTGTCAGAGCAAAATACCCTTTTGGTGACTGTTACTTGCTTCAGGGAGGGAATGATCACCCCCATCTTTGCTGCACTGATTAAAGGTGCAAAGGAAAAGTTACATTCATTATCAAGCAACCAGGAAGTGACAACAGTGTATCAATGTCTGCAAATGGGATACTCGAGGCTACAATTTCACAATTGATTGCTTCAATGGATTTACTGTTGATTTCAGTATGAAGCTACTATTCCCCTTTAAATTAATTTAATGTGTCTGTAACAAAAGCGAGAAAAGGAGGACATCAGTGCATGCCCTGTGCAATGTTTAATTACCTTTCACTCTTAGACTCTTGTATCTAACGGTTTGTCTGATCAGCTCCCCAAAAAAATCGTCCCGAGTTAACATGGAGCAAAGCATTATTTTCAACGATCTATCACATCTACAATTTTCTTGAAACTGCAAATAGGGTTTTGATGAGTCCTGATGTAATTTATTTGAGTCTCATCTCATCTTTTTCTGGTTTTCCAAAGTCGGGTTGATGGGGCAGCAGCTTCAGCAGAGAAGCCCAGACTTCTCTCTCCCCAACCAGCTCTTCCAGGAGGACCCCAAGGGGTCAGACAGAACAGTGAAGAAAAAGATAGTCTTGTACATCAAATACAGGGAGAAAAATGACCTCAACCATAAAACTGTGTTCGGTGGAATCATCCAGCTGACAGAATGCACTGCTCACAATATTGTGGAGGAAATAATTCAGATTTACTCCGAGCATGGACTGGACTTGAAGAGAATGGTGATGCTGAACTCTGATGGTGCCTCAGTAGTGCTAAAAAGGCACCACAGAGTTGCAGCTTTATTAAGGCGTCAAATATCCCACCTAGCAGAACAATATTGGGTGGTAATGTTGCTCACAGTGGTCCTTGGTGTGCTCAGGAGGCTTGTCTGTATGCCCAGACATGTGAGAACGTCTGTCCGAGCCCCCCTGCTTCCCTGCGATTGGGTCTACCCCCGTGTTTACGCCGAACGTGACAGAAGGACGCAATCAACTCCGAGCGGCATGCTTGCCTTCCATTAGCCCCCTTTGGCGTTGAGGAGTGCACAGGTTTGAATCCATTTTGCGGCAAGGACTGCATCGGTTAAGCTCCCTCTGGCAACCAGGCCATCCTGAACAACCTCCCTACAGGCCTGCTGGCTGGTTCCTTAAGATCAGTCCCAGACTGGTCTCTCTGCTAAACTATTTTCAAAGCATCAAATGTTGTTGCCTACCCTGTAGCTCAGCCTTGTTGTTGCCTTGTGTCACCCACCGGTTCTCAATGTCTCGTTAAGTCATGCCTGTGTATTTAAGACCCCTTTGTTTGTTAGTTTTTTGGTGCAACGATTTTGGTTCATTTTGTGATTTTGGATTCCCTGCTTTTGTTGGCACTTTTCTTTTGGGTCTCTTTTTACTTAAAACCCTTTGAGGATATCATTGTCTTGGCATCCCTGTTTCCCTGCGATTTAGTCCATCCACCTGTGTTCACATGCACACCCGCACAACTTGACACCTTTGCTGTGAAAGTCAACGCCTTTTACTTAAAGGAAAATATTATAATTCCAGCACATAACATTTAAAGCCCTTTCTAATAAATTGCTTAGTAACTGTACTGTGTTTAAACTAGTGGATTCACCTGGATCTAGAATGCTCTCTGGGAAGGCGAGAACTGTGGTGATGAGACCCGTGATTCTTGACATCACGTCTTCGCTCTGATGATGGACCTTCCCGGGCCTTTCTTCGTGGAGAGTGTGAACGAGATCTTGTCAGACACACAAAACCAGCCGGGTGTAAGACAGCGCTCAAGAGATCTCAAAATACCCGCAGGGCAGAGCTGGGCGATGACAATAATTGTTATCACAATATATATTAATTATCAGTCGATGACGATAATTATCACAATAACTATCACGAAAGCTATGAATTATTTGCTTTCCTTCTTACTGATAACCTCCTTACACATACACATAGGTTAGGGGTAGTAGGTCTTAAAATGACTTAAATTACTCTTACCGTGACCTGTGAGACCTTCGATAGGCACTGGAAAGGTGTTTGCTCTTTGTCCTTGATGTAGACCTTGACCGTGACCTCCTCTTGTGTTTTTTCTTCTTTTTGTCTTTTTCCCTTTCCTTATCCCTATTTCTATCTGTGTCCTGCTCTCGATCTCTGCGTCTGTCCCGATCAGTGTCTCGGTATCTGCCTTTTTTGGAGTTTCTGTCTCCACTTCGAGATGGAGAGTAGTGTGATGAGGAGGGTGCCTCCCTGCTATGACGGCTTCTTCCACTCTCAGAGTGAGACCTTTCTTCCCGAAGATTTGCAGATGTAGAAGATGAACCTTTTGACAGCGGTAGATCGGACAGAACAGAGAGGGCCTCTTGCATCTAGAAACAGACAAGGGGTTTGGTAATTCAGTAAAGTACTGGCCATGTTGAGCCGCAATTGCATTAAACCCTTGTTGAAATTTGAAAGCCAAAAAATGATGATTCATTGATTAAATTCCACAGCCACTTTTTCCATATGATGTTAGTGACAGCTGCCTTTTTAAAAAAAAAAAGACACTTAACAGAGCCATCAATTTAGTGATGCGATGCAAATAAGTTCCAATGTCATGTTCAACAAATATGTCCAGAGTTTAGAAAATATCGTGGGCTGATTTTGGCACATTCTTTTTAAATCATTCCATATTTCAGACAGATAGATACAAAACGAAAATGAGAAACGAGCCAAAGAAAATAAAATATTCAGAACTATATCAGGGATGCAGTGTACCTTCAGAAAAGTTAACAATTTCAATCAATTCTTTCAATACCCAACAAAGTCAAAACAGAAAGCTGAATGCATAGAACAACTCGTAGTTATTTAAAAAAAATAAAAACAACCAGGTACGTCAGGAGAAGAATATTAATCACACCTTTCTATTGGTGTGCTATCAGGCGAAGATAATGAAATGACAGAAGCAGACGAGTGGCAGCCCAGTTGAATTCTGTGTGCTTGTAGCGTTTTAACCCTCAAAAACTCAATCGTCCAAGAAACAACACCATATAGCTAGCTATACGGGGGAAAGGCCTGGCCTAAATGTCAACAGGATGTGGGTGTGAAACCTTGGAAAACTCAAGCCATAAATCAAACACGAAAGAGCAGGGAGAAGCAGCATGGTGAACAGCTTGGGAGTGATGGGTGTTGGATGGTAAATATACTAGTTAGTGCCACACGAGTTACGTGATGATTTGGAACGGATTGTGGATGCCTGGGATAAAGTGTTGGTGGGCACTGTAAGCTTTCATCAAAGTTGGAATAACTATTATGGAACCCCACGGCGACAACCCGACTCTGACATCGAGATGGAACCCAGAATGTTGGACGGCAAACTTTCCCACTTGCCCAAACTTCATGTCGGATACAAAAGATGAGGACTTCGATGTATTTTTGAGATGTTAGATTGCTTTGACTTAGAGTAGCGTGAACACATTAACGTCAATAAAACACAATCAAACTCAGTTTTGCCCCCGTTGCCGTTTTAAAGCACGTGTCATTCTAGCACTACAATACCCTGCACTCATTGAGTCGGACGGAGCGCCTAGTGCAGACATGGGCCCGTTAGGCCTTTTAATCCGGCCCGTCGACATTGTCCAAATAAAGTTATTTTTTGTTTTCCCCAAGATGGCGCCGTCACGCGGAAGCCAGTAGGAGTAGTTCTGTCCACTCTTATTTGTTTTTTGTGTTTTACAGACTTTCTAGCTTTTTTAAATTACATTTTAATATCACTTAATACATTCCTTTTTACTTCACTATGTACTTTATACTTTTAACTTTATTACTGAGTGATGAGTATGTTAATACTTTAGTCCTTTTTTTCTGTTTGTTTTATTAGTACTGTTAAAGGATGCAGTTGTTTATATGTATCGTATCTTGTGCTGACCCAGCCCATCTGTCAAATTTTTAAAGTCAATGTGGGCCCCGGGCCGAAAAGTTTGCCCACCCCTGGCCAAGTGTATTGGCAAAATACAGAAATTGCACCTGCAACTAAGACAGCGTCCTTTCAGGTCGGTCTGCCCTATGGGTTTGAAAATACGGTATATAATTGCCTTGGGGTTTGGAGAATGCTGCAAAAAAGGAGTCCCTCACCCAATTAAGCAGGGCATTATTAACATGGAGTTGCAAACTGTCACCACAGCCACTTTTGTTTTAAATGGTAAGTGGCATGCACTATGTATGCTTGTCACACCCAATTAGTGGATTGCTGAATTTTGCAAATTTAAAGATGCCACATGCCATTGAAGCAAAGTGTCAAGATCCACCTGAAGTGTTTATTAGGTGTCTAAAACAAAAGTGCTGCCTCTATTCCTGGATGGGTAGTTTACAAACTTCCACAGCTTGATAGAAAGCAATTCATGAAAGCCCATCACCGAGACTGTGGTTGTGTGCCAAGCCAGTTGCCCAATATAATAAAGGCAGTATTTGCTTCTCAAGCACAACTTTTGGTATCAAAATATTGTAGACACAATGCTCACATCATAGCTCCACATTTTAGCCAACCACAAATCCTTGATAATTCAACTGGTGGCGATAAAAACAAGCTGTTAAAAATGGCACTCTTAAAAAAAAAAGAGGCTGTCAGACACTCACAAAAATAAAAAAAAATATTACAGAACATCACAGATCATGTTTGTTGAGTGCAGGTGCAGCCATAAACACAATGCCAAAGTAACATTGTTTCCTGCTGTTGTGCAGTGCTGTTTGCTATTATGGTCTATTACCATTGTGTAACGAAAGTGTTGAATTTCCAAAACTAAGAAAAAAAGCTCAAATAAACATTAATACGGATCTATAAAAATGGACTATTTAGGGCTTTTGAGCCAGTTCTTTCAATCCAATTTTAAAAAATAAAGAAAATCTAGATATTAGATCTAAAATTGTCCGGCACACATGAAATGGAGTTGACGTTAATGCGGCACGCGAACCAACCCGAGTTTGACAACCTTGACATACAGTCTGGAATTATTACAGTAAGGTCGAACAGGTAAATGGTCCGGTTAAATCATTTACAAACAATAATTATAGTCCATTCTTAATGTAAACATTTATCTACCTCAAGATCCACCCTCTTGGCCTCTGGCTCTCCTATCAATGGGTTGCGGAGAGTTTGAAGGAATAGTGCTGCCTTCCTCTTCCTTTCCGCCTGTAGCTGTTTCTCTTTGGACTCCTTGGATGCTTGTGCAAGCTTTTCTCGAGCTGCAGCTGCTAAACGATCTTCCAGTTTCTGTTTGGCTGCAATGAAAGAGATGGGTATATTTACCTTTTTTGTGTTTGTGCAATAAAATGAATTTCTGGTCAAGGCTGGGGAGGGTAGAAAGAAAGGTTTTTGATGCAACCTTGCCAGGCCAACAAAGATTGTTCGATACATTCAGTCGGTAACAGCCAGGACGAAAATGCAACAAAAAAAGATTAATTTTTCACACCCAAACAATTGTTTTAGTTCAATCTTTTCATCGTAATGATAAGAAACACCTTATTGTGGTGGCAAACAATTTGAAGCATTTGAGATGTCAAACAAAACCAAGAAATACGGGTGAGGGAAGAGGCGAGGTGAAATCTGCATAACTGAGGGTGGAATAAATTCACAGCCTTCGGAGTTGAGAAAAGGAGACAGTGCCACAAACCAGTGGACAAGTATGTGAAAAAACTCAGAAAAATGAGAAGACTTCGAGAGGAGGGGAAAAAAGTGTGTGGGAAAAAAACAACCTTAAATTATAAAACGTTAATCCCAATTCAAAGATATTAAACACATTTATTAATTTATTATTATATTATATGTTGTACCTAAAAATACATGTATTTACAAAACATTATAAAGATGCTATAGTGGTGTGAAAATATTAAAAAGTATTAAATCTTTAAGAAATATTTGTTCTCTAACGAATTTGGAATTACTGTAGACTCAAAACAACTTAATTGCTTGTGCCTGTTTTTCAGCCCACTGATAAAACCTACGACGGCCCGGTCAGGTAGTGGTGGGCATATCAGCTACAGGGTTTTGAAATCGAGGGTTCGATCCTTGGTCCAACCTTCCTGTGTGGCGTTTGCTTGTTCACCCTGAGCTTGCCTGAGGGTTTTTCTTTGGGTACTTTTATTTCCCCCTACATCCTAAAAACATGCACGGTAGGCTGGTTGAAGACTCTAAAGTGCCTCTAGGTATGAGTGTGAGCATGAATGGTTGCCTGTCTCCTTGTGCACTACACTGGCTGGCCACCAATTCGGGGTGTGCCCCGCCTGGTGCCCAAAGTCAGCTGGGATTGTCTTCAGCACCCCTCGCGATCCTTGTAAGGATAGGAGGTACAGAAAACGAATTAATGAATGATAAAGCCCATCAGCTGTCTGCCACGGATTCTCCTGCTATCTGATAAAGTTAGGCCTGCTGACCGATGGCCATTATGTCATAGCGTAAAAGACATTCATTCAGCTATTCATTATGGCTTTTTCAAATCTCTTTGCCTGCCGGTGAGTCATGCCAGGAAAGAGACCATTAGACTGAGACTCCTCAGTTGAACCTTAAGTGGACCTGTCAGCTCCCTTGATGCTGCAAAGCACTTGTCTGAACAATCTATGCGTTTGTCTTTCCAGTCTCTATTTAGCATCCATCTTTATGATCTGGGACAAGTTATTACGCTAAACCTCTTTATCCAATAAATTCTAAAAACAGCAATTTTGAATATGTTCACATTAAGAGACATCATTTTCTTTTGGCCATCTATCTAGTACTGGAAATTACAGTAGTACCTTGAGATACGATCTTAATGCGTTCTGGGACCGAGCTCGCATGTCAATTTACTCGTGTACCAAATCATTGTTTTGAAAAATATTTATTTATTTGTTTTAATTAACCACCTACTCAAAAGTAACAAAAACCTATCTAGTGGTTATGATCTTCGATGCTAAAATGTGACATCATTCAATAAAGAGGGGCGGGCCTTACCGTGGCATACAGAGGAGAGAGAAAGGACAGTACAGACTTGACGGACGGCAACGCGTTCTTAACAAAACATGAATTTTAAATTTAACAACCTTAAAAATAAGTTTTAATCTTAAATTACACTAAAGTAACACCTTGTGCGATAACCAAAGCAAAGACGTGAATGTATTCTACCACAGCTTTTGAGTTGGTACTTGCTGCCTCTCCATGCCTCACATCCAAGTGTATCTCAGTTCGTTTTTTAAAATTATCAAAGCAGCCACGACTTGCGTTGAAGTGTTCCGCTGGTGTATTAGACTCGCCTTTTTCCAATGCTTGCTTTTACTTCAAGTCCATTAGATTCCGCTGTCTTTTTCGCAGATTATTGACTAGGTCACGCTATGTACCGCTAACTGTTTATCTTTTACCCATATTAAAAGAAGGCTCTCCATCTCGTTATGAATGTCACAGCTTGGAAAAATGGTTAGTCTTTTGGAAAGCTTGATACCCTTTATACCTACTTAATTGTTAGGAGTTCAAGATGGCGGCGCGCTCGGGCGCAGCGGCTCATTGCTCTCCAGTTCGTTGGTTGAAAGGCAAGACACCCAATTTCACAACTTACTACGGACTGACTGTCGATATCCCTAAGAACATCCGGAGACCTCCAGGATCTCCGAGGATATCCAACCCCCCCAAAGTACGCCGTAGACGGCGAAGAGAAAGGAGGCAGGGGAGCGGATGTCGGGCGGCCATTGCGGTTGGGCTACGACAACAACCACTCCGAGCCCCGCTTCCTAGTATCTTTTTGACAAACGCCCGATCCATTGCCCACAATTTTTGGCGTGGATCTGCCTTCTACAGGCGAACTGAGGGAGGGTAAGTAAGAAGACAGTGTGAGGTAAGTGATACATTTTATTCTTGTTAGCATCGGTGAGGCAACAAGAGGTGATGCGATGTTTCCATCGTGGCGGAGTGCTAACAAGTCTGAATATGTCAGTTAAGGGGTCTTGCCTGGGATGGCGGACCAGTGGAGAAGCACTATACAATTTCGTCATACGCAGCTGAGGGTATGATGACTACTAGGCTTTTTGTCAAGTCAATGATGACGACAATGCCTATGTCTGATAATTTTGTGCAAGGTTTAATGCAAAAAAACACGTAAAAATGCAAACTACACGGCCAAAAGTCGAAGATATATTGACGCCACTTAGATGTGGTGAGAAAGACCGAATGATGCTGTTCTTGTAAGCAGCCTATCGCATACTCCGCCATCTGACGGCCACATCGCAAAAATTTGCTCGGAATTTTCCTCATATCTCAAATTTGTGAGTGTATTACTGTAATTCCATTGAAAACTCAACAGTCGACATTTTAGTACCAGGAGAGTAAAGTTCCGAGTTAGACTGTGATATGGAATATGAAATTGGCATGCTTATGCTACGTAGTTTACAATCCCTTTGTGGATTATTGCATTTCTAAATGAGTTATTGATTTGCCAGAGTGGTTATGTTTACAAATGTAAAGTAGTTCTCCTCAGCTTCCATTCCTCACTATTTTTGAACCGACATTAAACCAACCTGTAACAAATGTTAAATGCATGAGGTAGTGCTGCAACGCACAAAATGACCAGAAACCACACAATTATTATACCTATCGAATGAAGATATATATCTATAAATAACTGTTCAAAAATGAATTAATATCTATATTTTAAATGGTTCTTTAGATACCTTGTTTAGCTTCCATTTGTTGTAAACTGAGACATGGTCTTTTCTCCTCAATTACACTGACTGATGGAAGTTCTTTTTCAACCAGGTCAGTGGCAACACCTACCACTGCTTGTAATCTATCACCTTCCAGCACCTGTGAAAAAAATGGTGAGGATAAATATTTTTAATCATATGCCACGAAGGATTAGTATCCAAGGCAGAACAAAACCTTGTCTTCGTCTGAGTCGTCATCCAGTCTGACTCGGTTTTTCTCCAGTGGCAGCAATTCATTTTCTTTTGGTTTGATGGCAAAACAAATTGGTGCAAAAGAAGCTGTGGTAACAAAGAATCAGCGGGAAAAATATTGAGATCATTCCCCAAAACATCCATGGCAGTGTTAGCCAAAATAATAGCGTACAGAACTAATTAGATGAGGTTACAGGCTGGAAACATTTGAGAAGGAGGTACAACTTTTAATTTTGAAAGAAAATTTTAGTATAATTTTTTTTTTTTTTTTAATTTTTTTTTTTTACCCGGCTCACTTCGAAATGGTTTGGTGGTTGGCCAGTCCTGTAATGCAGTGTTTTCTAACCGTTTTTAGCTGCGGCACAATTTTTGTACTACAAAAATCTTAAAGCACACCACCATCCTAAAATATTTTAATTTTAAACTGTCAACTATATTTAGAATATAAAGGCATTCACATCAATATACAATATACATATTTTAATATCCATTTTTTATCACAGATCTTAATTTGCCAATGTCTGCAGGGCCCAAACAACTTCCAGCTCACAAGATGTAAAATAATGTAAAGATTTTATCATAATTTTAATGATTTTTCCTCCCAAGTTTACTTCAATCTTTTAATATTATGGGAAAAGGAGTTTTTATGTTACACAGACTACATTCCCAAAAGAGGTCTGTGAAACAAAATAACTTCCAGTTCATGTTACATTAAAAATAAGCAATCTATATACATTTTTTATCAATAGATTATATTAAGGTATTAATATATTAGTCTTTTCATATGCATATAACTAATATTTATTAAATACACTTGTGTACTATTTTTGTATACGCATATTAATGAGGGTGAGCCTACATTGCGATTTTCGTTTATCACTGCAATGTCATTATCTGCGATATTCGAGGGATTACTGTACTGTAGTTACATGAAAAAAAGAAAAATATTGGGCACAATTAACTGATAATGTATGCTAAATAAGAGTTTAGAAATACCTTTATTCATTTTGGAATCCCCACCGGACTCCTCCAAATGGAGTGTTCCACCTTCTGCCATCTTAATAAGGGAGAGAAAAAGTTACAATCAAAAAAGGTTTGAAGATGAAAGCCAAAACGCAAGGGAAACTACATGGAAGAAGACACTGCGAATGAAAAAATTGTTCTCGTACCTCACTTTCGGTTACTGACTGACATTGGCCAAGTGCTGGCGATTTCAATTGGGATCAAAACTATGTGTTGCACTTTTAGGGTTATTTTAGAAACAATTGGACTGTGAACATGAAATGACAGTGCAACATTAAAATTGTGATGTTTAATAAGGGAGAGAAAAAGTTACAATCAAAAAAGGTTTGAAGATGAAAGCCAAAACGCAAGGGAAACTACATGGAAGAAGACACTGGGAATGAAAAAATTGTTCTCGTACCTCACTTTCGGTTACTGACTGACATTGGCCAAGTGCTGGCGATTTCAATTGGGATCAAAACTATGTGTTGCACTTTTAGGGTTATTTTAGCAACAATCGGACTGTGAACATGAAATGACAGTGCAACATTAAAATTGTAATGTTTTTGTTAAATAACAGTGACACGAGTGAGGCTGGCCAAAGCATATGGTTACAGTTTTGTCAAGGCTCAGAGCTCACGGAACATCAAAAACAACGATATGTTTTTCTTTTAAACATTTTGATGCTGTAGGAAAAAACAAAATATAAAGATTTGTACTGCTTGGAAGAAATTGGCCTTGTGATTGCGTTGCATGGGTTGCAAGATGCACAAAAGCATGACTCAGCACTCCCTCACATGTTTACAATCCAAAATAATTGCCAATAGCAGCATTCGAAAAGTTGTGGTGTGTGTGGGCATACATGAGGGCAATTGGTTTTATATGGGATACTAGACTTTCAATGCATTTTGGACATTGGCAGCTCTGCTTTCAAATACACAATGCCGACTGGGTATGTGTACTGTCAAGAACTGGGCAGAAGCGTACGGTCCCGGTGCGCAGAGTGAGGGATTAAGTTAATTTAGGAGTAGAAATGAGCAATCATAAAAAATATATAAACAAAACCTAAATTTCCTGTCATTAAGAGACATTTAGATTTCACAATTTTCAAGACTAAGTCATACTTTTTTAATAGTTTGGCTGGACCTGTGATTCAAGTGCAACGTAGGCCTTTCACTTTGACTACCAACAGGTTATGTTGTACTTTTAATGTATAGTTAGACCCGCAAAAAAAACGCTGATATGTGACATTAACAGGTGCTTATTTTGTCTGTTGTTTTCCATCTTAATATTAATTTAACATCATTTTTTTGTTTCTTGATATATTAAAAAAATCCCTTAAAATGCAACTTATTAGACAGTGTGACTTAAAGTAATAAGAATATTGCGGTTAATGTAGACCAGAACTGGCCGCGATAATCGAGAAACCGTGAAGTAGGGTCACCCCTATTATGACTACCGTATTCCTCGGCATATAAGCCGCTTTTGTCGGACGAAATGGTGACTGAATTGAGAGTAAGGATTTGTATGCACATCAAAAGTTTGATATTTTGCCTTTATAAAGACAGGCATATTAATTTCCTTATGACATTGACCCTAATAATGTGGTTTTGATTCCTACAGTATGTCAGAAATACCGAGTGATTTTTCTTAAGATTTACCTTCAAAGTAACACATCCAACACTCCATATTATGCGAGTAAATCTGGTACAGGGGAGTGGGTTCAACTTGCGAGTTTAAGAATGGATTTTCACATTTTTATGAACTAAAAAATACATTTCAATAGTAGCAGAAAAAAAATGCGAAGTGAATTTGTGATAATCGAGGGAATACTATATATACTGTAAATATTCTTTCCTCTCATTGTGCATTCTATGAATGGGATGACCCAACTGTATGCATACAAAGTCAAGTCTTCATGGGTTCCAACTAAATGCCAAAAAATAATCTTAAAGTTAAGAGTGTTGTGACTGTTGTTTGTTTGTCACTGCAGATACAAGGAACGTATTGTTACAGTTTAAAGACGTTAAGGGAGGAATGGAACTTAGCCACTTGTCGTAATAGAAGAACACAGAACTTCCACCCTTTTGCAATGTAGACAAACAGATGGACAAATATTGTGGTTGCATTGTTTGCTCAAAATTTTAACTGTTGGGCATTTGTAGAGGGGGTATTGGTTGTGCCATTCTTTTATTTTCTGGGTGTCATTTCCATAAATTTAGCAATACTGTGCATATTTTCTTAAAGTGCTTCAAAGCCTTTTCCCAATATGACCGAGAACCTTTTCATTTTAATATCTTCCCCAACAATATAAATAATTACTTCAGCAAGAAATGAAAGCAAAAAAAATTTCTATGGCACAAAAATGTACACAAAGAATATGTGAAGGAAAGAATGCTGAGAGGTCACAGCTGAATGGAAAAATCTGAAAGGGACTTGTAAATTACCACAAAAGATTATAATACCTCTGACAAGCCTTTCCCTTCTTTCTGCATGAAGTAATTCTTTTTATACTCATAATAAGTGTTGTACTGATGCCAAGACTGCAGAAAGTCAAACCTACAGTGAACAGAGTGAAGAACACACATGGTATGACAATCACAGTTTTGAAAAATTAGCCAACGGCAGTCTCAAAAGCAATTAAAGCAACGTTTACTTGTGGTAAATATACTCACCGTGGATCATTTTTGGCACGGACACTGGCTTCGAATTTGAGCCCGTTCCTGACGACATACTCTGCCAGCTTGTCAATGACAGCCTGGATGTCCAGTGGTGGGGGGATTATTGCAGGTGCGCCTGCTGCCGTGACAACTGGTGCTTCAGCTTTGAAATTGCTTTCAGTAGAAATAAAATATTTTTGACAAATTTAACCCATTTGTTACCTCTGACCCTTTTTAGGTCGCATCCCTAAATCACTGTACCAAGACCAAATTTATTATATCACACTAATATTTTTTATGTTCTTAATGCAATTCATCATGCTCTACCTGATTCCCGCAATGGAGACGGAAGGAACAGAAGCAGGGATACAAGAAGGGTCACCACCTGGTGCCATTGCAATGTTTCCAGACACTGGGGATATGACCAATTGAGGAAATGCCCCAGAAACAGTCGTGGAAGTGATCCCAGCTGAAGGCACACTGCTATAGTAGGAGCTGGCGTCTACTCCTGGGGGGGGTGGGGCTACACAGTATGTTCCGTCAGGAAGCATGTAATAGCCGTAGTACACAGCAGATGCATTTGCTGAAAACAAAAGAAAAGGATATCCAAATGTGCTATACGGAATATGTACCAGTTTCAACCTGTCAAAAAAAAAGAAATCGATATGGTCTGTGATTAATTGAATGAAAAAAAACTACAGAATGCAATGTTTACTTTTCAACACCGGCATATAAGTACCAGAAACAAAATGTTTGTGATGGTGAATAAAAATATTTAAGAAAACATACACTCTTAAGGTTAGAAACTGAAATTTAAACCCTGATGCATGGAAATAACAGATAGTAGTATGAGCTATAATGAATGAACATCATTCTTTTCAAAAGATGACCTTGCGCCTTATAATCCAGTGCGCCTTATATATGGACCAATATTAAAACTGTTATCACGATAAATGAATTTTAAAAAATTAGTCGATAGGGTACATCATCAAAAGAACTTCAGCTGCTAGCTAGGCGTCAACAGAGCATTCAAAGCTAGACTGCTAACTATATATTTGGATTGGATAACTTTATTCATCCCGTATTCGGGAAATTTCATCGTCACAGTAGCAAGAGGGTGAAAATACAGACAGGAAAAGACATTTAAGACAAATAAATAGGGAATAAATAAGTTAATATGAATTGGAAAGACCCAAAAAAGAATCAACGTAACATAACAACTCCGATGTCATGTTGATTCTTCATAACAAATAGGGAGACATCTTGCAACAGACCAGTTCTCGGGGCAAGGAGTGACTCCACTAAATTACTAACAAATGTTTGGTTTTTAATTATTTGAAAAAGCAATAGTTTGCAAGTTCAGCGACGTCTTGCTCGATTGCCTCACAACGCGCATCGGAATTCTAGTCTTTATACATGATACCTATGGGAATACCAAGAAAAAAAAGGAAGAGAGGGAAGAATAAGCGAATTTCCTTTGTCTTCTTTTTAAAAGTTTTAATCAAATAATTTTCTTCATTGCCTTTTATTTTAAAAGCAATGTTTCGCGAGCCTGCCGACGAATTGTCCGTCGACGAAATGTGCGGTGACGAAGCGTCCGTTCGAGGAAGCATCCGGGGACGAAGCGTCCGGCGACAAGTGTCCGTCGATGATATGTCCGGTCAAGATTCCCGTGCGCGGTGCATACTGGATATAGTTCTTTTGTCAATCCACCCGGTAAAATGGCAAACACCGAATTAGTGTGCTTGCCGTCATTCCGAGTGGCTGGACAGAAGAACTCCAGCCGCTAGATTGGCGTCAACAGAGCAATCAAAGCTATACTACGAAGTATATATTATACATGGATCAATATTGAGCCGCAACAGGTCTCGCAACTACAGCAAGCACCCGCCGAGTCCATTATCCCCCTTGGTAGACAGCGCCAGATAAAAGACACCACTATTTGCCTGTGGATCTTAAATGCCTGGGCTTATATATCAGTTTCAACTGTGGTTCGAGCTTTCAGGAAGGCAGAAATTGTCACTCAGCTGCCAGACAACCAAAGCGACACCGACTCGATTAATGATGACTTTGATTAGACGGAGCCTGGGTGACGGTTGCCCTCAGCTGTTAAATTCGGACACTGAAAATGAACAATTCGATGGAATCAGATGAGGAATTAACTGATAGTGAGTTTTACGTGTTTCTTTTGTGTTTACAGTTGAACAAGGTTAGTCATATTGTGAATGTGGATGTCAACAGCTGAATGTTATAGTGCTTCATTGTGTACGTGAAAGCCCGCAAGATTTACCCGCGTGAACAACATTGGGTTATTATTCGAGTTATTAATGTTATTGCTTTGCACGATTACGAGTGGTACTATATTGTGATTGCACTAACGTTAATGTATCGTAACAGTATCAGAATGTTTTTTTTACGTGTTTACTGAATGAAGGAAACGTTTCCTCCACTAGGTGATGTTGCACTTACATGTTACACCATACTGTTGTTAAAAAAATAAACCGTGTCACGAAAATACTTTACCTCGGAAAAAATAATAAAACACTTGTATATTCATTTTGGGCGTAAATGGAGTTGTCAGAAAGCTGATTTGCAATCTATTAATAAAGTTTGACTGATCTATCTGACTGTTTTGTTAACATTCCCTTTAGCGCAGTACCGTCTAATAATGGATGCATATTAACGTAACTCCAGCCTCTACTGTAGCACCTTATAATGCGGTGCATCTTGTATATGGAAAACATTTTAAAAGATGTCATTCCTTGAAGGTGTGCAAAATACGGTACTCAGAGAAAATAGTTTCTCGCCGCTTATAAAAAAAAGTTTAGTGGGAGTTTTATTCCAATTCCATTAAACGTGTATAAAGACAATAAAGGCATAGTCCAGTAGGAGGGGAACCATGAAGTCCAGCCCACTTTCAGCTAGCAAGGTGAAGTTTTGCATTCCGGATGAAACATTTTAAGAACGAGTCCTTTGTGAGGCCTTTCATGATCCAGGTTTTCCTTATCCTTAACCAGGAAAAATGCTTTGTTCTGTTTTTTTAAAGCATGAAGACGGTCAAACTTGTAGATTAAGGCTGGCTTTACCATGAAGCCAGCGAGCAGCATTCCCACACATGAGCCTCAGGCATTCTTTGTGAATCTTTGTACTTTCAGTTCATCTTTGAATAAGAATGTCCAGGAAGGCATCCTCTTCCAAAAAGGCCAGTCTCATCCAAGTTAAAACCTTGCTCTGGAAGATAACCATTCTCTTGTGAGGGAAGTAATACTCGACGTGCCGTTCCGCGTCCTCTTGGTAGGCCGAGGAAGAGGAAACACTTTGTAGAGCATACTTCTTACACTTTTCAAACCAGCCCTTTGCTTGCAATAAAACCACGTGGCTCACTAGCAGAACTGGTACAAGGCCAGGGTTCATCTTCATTGTCTTTGTAAGGAGATCTTAAAACATCTTGGCTTTGGTTCTAATCATGCTGGTATCCAGGGCAATCTTCTTGTCCCTACAGTCCGAGATCCAGACTGAAAAGGCATTCTCCATCTTAATGATTTTATTTTACCCCTATTGGTTACCACCCGCTTGGTGTCCTTGGAAAAAGATATCGTTGCCATTTCCCCAAATGTTTCCTTCGTCTTACTTTATGTAACGCACGGTAGTCATTTATGATGCTTTACATGACGCAGAGTGCTTAGGAGGCATTTTTAACGGCAGATCAAAATCCAAGCAATAGTGGCATAGGGTTCTCGGCTGTATTGTTTGGTGCGTCATTCATCTACGGTGAAATTTTGCTTTTCTGCGTTTGAGGGTCACCCATTTCAGCGGCGAAAAGGAAGCGGTGTCTTGACTTCCACCATTTTTCATCTCCTGTCTGCTTGCGAGTTTCAGTGAATTTTGTTATTTTTATGATTTTTTTATACTTGTATAAGAATTAAAAAATGCCATGAACCGCAAATGTTGAAGGATCACAATGTTACGTCGAAGTGTGGAATCCAGAAAATAAATCATTTAAATCAGTCATCATCATGATCTTAGGAATTACGTGTTGTTTGGTAGGTAGCGGCAAGTATGTTGTCAGCGTAATCAGCAGTCGTCTAAGCACCTGCATTCAAATTAGCCTCCTGAGAGAAACACCTCAGTATACTGCTTGGCCTCAGCCATCAATAGCAAAGCAAAGCAGAGGTGTTCATTATGAGGCTGTGATATTTTCACAGGTGCTAAGCCTTGCAACTAGTGTTGGACTATCCGGCTCCAAGTCATGTTTTTCAATCATTACTTACATTACACACATCAGTTTCAAACAAATTCATTCAATTCAAAGAGCAGGAACTGCAACTTGTGCAAAATTTGGCTCATCACATTTGCACTGGAGGGCGGCCCGGCGGCTGGAGTGGTTAGCGCGTCGGCCTTACAGCTGTGGGGTCTTGGGTTTAAATCCAGATCAGTCCACCTATCTGGAGTTTGCATGTTCTCTTGGACCTGCATGGGTTTTCTCCGGGTACTCCGGTTTCCTCCCAGATTCCAGAAAAAACATGCATGGTAGGCTGGTTGGACACTAAATTGCCTGAGTGTGAGCGTGAATGGTTGTACGTCTCCCTGTGCCCTGCAATCAGCTGGCCACCAATACAGGATGTCCCCCAGCTCCGGCCTGAAGTCAGCTGGGATTGGCTCCAGCACCCCCATGACCTTAGTGAGGATAAAGTGGTTTTGAAAATGAATGAATGAACGAACTTTCACGGGAGGAAAGAAGTGTGGGAGGTTGATTAACAGTCAGTGTCAATGAAGGTATAGTGACACTGATACATTAGTCCCTGGACTAGTTAAATAAAATGGCAAATCCAATTTTCTTTAATTAAAAAAATGGAAAAGCAAGCCTACAAACAGTCATTAAAAATGTATGTTATTAGTGAGATGGAGACTTTTATGGTGAAGAACAGCCAGAAGGGAGTTTGATGATTTTCTGATAAATAGATATGGTAAGACAGACTACATTTTCAACACAGAGTGGTCAATAGGTTCACTCATTATGAAGTTGCAAGCAAATCCTTAGGAGTCACCAATAGGCTCCTGATGACTTATATTGTAGATTGAAATCACAAAGATAGACATTGGCTCTGGCACACTTCAACACGAATTGACATACCACAATTTTTTTTTCAGTACATTGCATTTTATTTTTATAAAGTATTTTTAAAAAGTTCAGAAAAATGTCAAAATTCCCACTGAAACTCCCAAGCGGAAGTCAGGGCTCTTCTTCGGCGCTGAATTGAGTGCCACTCAGCGTTGAAGAATAAGCCATATTACATCATAGAAGAAGAATTACGTGTCGCATAATATATGAAGGCTGAGAAGGACGACTTCTTGCCATTTCCTGGTTAATTTGAATTACATTTCAAATCACACACATTATCTTTGATGAAACACTACGCCGAGTGTATTCCAGCTATGTTTGGATTTTGAATCGTCCATGAAAATGCCGCGTAATCGCCAATGAGTCAGAGAAAAAATTAGATATGATGAGTGACTGAAACAGTGACGTTGCTCTGCTAGAGGCGTAGTATGACGTCGCGGCATAAATTAATCTACCGTGCGTTTTACCAAGACGAAAGAAGCAAACATTCAGATAACGCCAACAATTTACCTTTGAGCACAAAAAGCGAGAGATTTACACCATAGATACGGCCGTGAAGCTGGCATAAAGAGGATGTCAACGGCATTAAGACCCCCCCCCCCCCCAACCCATTTTTTTAATTCATAGATTATATATAGATATGAATACATTAGTCCAAGGGTGTTAGAATCGGGTTGGTTTGCGAGCCGCTTTAATGTCAACTTGATTTCAGGTGGGCCGGACCATTTTAGATATAATATTTAGATTTTTTTTTTAATCGATTAAAAGAACTGGATTAAAAGCCTTCACGATTCAGTTTTTTATTGATCTGAAATAATGTTTATTTTAGCTTTTTTTTAAATTTATTTTTAGATTTAATAAAATGATTTTTTAACTAAAAATCACAGAAAAGATTGATTAAAAAAATTACAATTATTGATTTAAAAGGGGGAAAAAAAGGAAATTTATTATAAATCTATACTTTTCATTTTAATTTGATCCTAAAACAAAAAGTCGGCACTCATGACTTACGTTCTCGGGCCACACAAAATGATGCGGCAGGCCAGAATTGGCCGCCGGGCCTCCACTTTGACATGTGCATTAGACTTTTCATATGCATATAACTGTGATATTTAATGAATACATTTGTTGATAATTGTACTTGTGTACTTGTATTTTTAGATAGGAAAACGTAGTAGCATAGTATGTAGTAATAATACAGGTGATCCTACTTTGCGTTTTTTTGATTATCGCGGTTGGCCATGTCTGGGTTACATTACCCGTAATATTCAAGAAATACTGTACCATTTAACCATAGTGACCAGACGTTTGGTCGCCGGTCAAATGTATTTAGATATTAAACAGTACTTAGAAGGTAAACTCTCTCTCTTAGATATTAAACTCTCTCTCATGAATATCATTTTGAGAGCTGGTTTCAACAGTAAACTCTCCGCCACCATTTGACCGGCGACCAAACGTCCGAGCACCTTTTACCATTGCATAACATTCACCTTAAATTTAAAAATGTAATTATTAACCACAATTTGCATTGGATGGCCTTCATCAGAGGCATGGCATATGTACAGTTTAACTCTCAATATAGCGGTTACTTGCTCAATTTTTTTTTATTTAAATATTTAACATTAAAATATGTTTGGCTAAAATTTAATTAGGGAAGTAGTTTCGTTACTCACAATCAGCCGTGTACTGCGTTACTGTGGTGGGCACGACAGGATCTGACACTTCCTCAGAACCGGTTTGAACTGCAACCACACCATTTTGTTGCTCCTTTGCTCTACGCACCAATTCTGCAAGGGGGTGGTCCGGGTCCATCACTCGAAGTGGCTGCAAAAGGGATGTTTGGAAGTTGAAAAAAGTGTGTTGCCTTGGCTTCATATAAATTGACCAAAGACGAAAATGTTTGTGTGACAAAAGCATTTTAAGTGGAATAATTATATAATTAACTGCTGTTGACTAATTAATTACAATGAGTCTTTAAGTGGATTATATATTTTTGGTGAATCTCTCTCAAGTGTATTTGCAAGACTACAAGAAAGATTCCTTTAAATGGGTTCCCTAATGAGTATTTCATTTAGACGTCTCACTCAGCCATGTTATCTACCTTCATGAGCTCCTCGAGGCGCGAGCATTTTTTGGGTGCAAACAAACTGGGATGGAGGTAATTGCCATCCCCATCATCATCTGAATCATCAGAATTGGATTCTGCAACAATAAAAGTGAGGAGAAGAATATTGGCATCAGGGCATAAACATGCACTGTGTGGTTTAGAGTGTGACTCACCTTCTGGCTGTTCTTGTTTGTTGGAGCCCACATTGTACCGACCTTCCTTCATGGCTTTCAGAATGTGTTTATAATAAGGGTTCAAGTAATGGTCAAAACGAAGAAAGTCAAACTGGGAATTTCCAGACTGCTTGGCTTTCAGCACAATCTCAAACTGGGCGCCTTGCTGACATACAAAGGTGGCTGTCCGCTCAATTATGTTATGAGTCTTAATAGTTGCCGGCTAAAACAAGAAAGACGACAACAAAACAACAAAAATGAAAATAATGCAAATAGGTAAACTACTTATTTTCCATTCATCCCAAAACCATTGCTTAAAAACATCCAAGGGCGTCCCTCGAAATTTTTTTTTTCCAAACCACTGTGTTGTGAACTGGGAATAGGACTTCAACATGCACACTAGACTAAAGATGGAAATTAGCCCTCGGCTACAATCTTATATAATTACATATATATGTTCATTAATATGTGCTGTCCTTAATTAAAGAAATCAAAATCAAACAACAACCTTATCCCAAGTTTTTTTTTTTTTAACTGTCAGCACTGGAAATATAATCTTTTCTGAATTGCTAAATCTGGATGAATAAAGAATCAATAAATATTTAATAAAATCTTGTTCTAGATGTTTTAATTACAGTACATTTCAGCTGTTTATTTTGAAAAGAAAAACAATTTTACACAATGTAATGTGTACACTTAGTATAAATTGTAAAAGACTCAAACTAGGTGGATCAATGCTCACCAATTCTACATCAGAAGGGATCTCAAGACCTTGGGGAGCAACAAATGGTTCTTCACTCTCTTCAGGCTCTGCCTCCTCTTTTTAGTTGAAAACATGCAAGATATGATTTGTTCACAAAAATAAAGACATGTATTAGTTTATTACAAATGGCTATGTAGTAAAAGCTAGTATCATGTTTACTGGTAAGAGTGTGAGCAACACATGGAATGCCACTATGTTTTGTCGGGTTCAAGTATTAAAATAAAATTCAATGCAAATCTTTTTTTTTTAATGTCAGTGTTTATCATTACCTGAGATACTGTTGTTCTGTTCTTACAACGCGATGAAGAATAAGTACAGTGGTACCTCGAGATACGAGCTTAATTCGTTCCGGGACTGAGTTTGTATGTCGATACTCTCGTAACTCAAATGAACGTTTCCCATTGAAATGAACTAAAAATAAATTAATTCGCTCCAACACCAAAAAAAGGATATCGAATTGGATTTTTTTTGTTCTAATTTGCCATCTATTAAAGTATCAAATAACTAGTGGTTTAATAGTTTACTAAAATGTGTTTAATATTCTTATATATTAACTTATATATTAAATATTAACTATTCTTAATAGTCTTAGATATGTTTAAATATGGTTGGGAATTTTAAACCCAGATATACACGCGTGCCAGTACATCTGTGAATTCTCGTGCATATTTTCTATCTTTCGCATGGACATATAGAACAGCACCATCAGCATACATATGTTAGGTAGCAAGTCCCTCTCTCGTCCGCATTAAGACGCTATTGTCTGTCAGGAATGAATAATGTCACATTTTAGTATTGATGATCATAATGTAGCTATTTGTTACTTTGTGAATTAGAACAACTAAAAATATGTTTATTCATTGTAATATTCTGGTTTTGGTTATATTTCGGAGGGTGGGAACGGATTAATTTGTATTTAGTTCATTCCAATTGGAAAACTGATTTGAGGAGTAAATTGACATATGAGCTCAGTCCCGAGGCCTCGTATCGCAAGGTATTACTCTTAGTAATTGCTGAGCAGCCAACATATGACATGTTTTGACTTCTTACCTCTGCGCCTGTTGGCATCCTCTTCTTCTGTAGGTTGGGAAGGGTCATAGTAGTCTGCTGTGTACTTGAAGGCCACTGCATTGTAGGTGCCTTCATCGGCTAGGGCCTCACTCAGACGTTTATATTCCTCCTCTGCAAAAAGCATAATGTTAAGCATCACGTTATTTTATATGACAGTTAATTTTACTGAACATACAGAAGGCATATGGCCCACAATAACAAATCCACAACCATAACAACACAAATCATCATTTTGACACCCTCTTAAATTAATCGCAATATGTCATTTTCAAATTTCTCATAAAACACAAATGAAACAAAGGAGAGATATTGTTTGGTATTTATTTAATGTTGTTATTTTGAGGATAAAACAAGATCAAGGCAGGATGTGGGAGGGCATAGCAAGAGCGAGGTGTATGGTGAGGGCATGATTAAGATATTAGTCATATTTATTATTGAAATACAAGGGGGGTGTATTGGGTAAAAAAGTGCCATGACACTTCAGCCATATCACCTGCCATTAACAATAGGAGACGTCCAATTATGTAGCTGTTTAAATCATTCTGCAGTTATTACAAAATTAGTTTGTTACTAGCACACATGATATTCATTTCAACTGGAAAGGATGGGAGTGAATGTATGTAAATGGCAGTCAATGAGCTCAGGAAAAAAAAAGTGTAAATGCTGTTCAGATGCAACTGATCATCATTGCCTTCTTCCTTGAAATTCATACTTTCATTAAAGAATCAATGATAAAACTCTCATCCTCTTGCATGGTCTTTAGTGGTCAGATGGGTAATATGGGAGTCAGACCGCAAAAGGGCAACCCAGTCTTCAGGGATGGACCCTCTATACGAATGCTTGTGACATCAATCGTTAGGAAAGTAATTCTATCCAATCACTCTGGCCAGATGACACTATATTTCACTCAATGTGGTGCCTTATAAATTTAATTACCTTAGGTGAGCTATTGTGTCTTTCTGGAGAGTGTTTTGTCATGAAAAAATGTTCCAACAGCCAAAAGTGATTCTCATAGAAATGGATCATGAACCAAGGGATAAAACAGATCAGGGATTTGTTACGGATGAAAAATGGTAAAGCTAAGAAACTGAATTTTTACAGCACAAGTCCCTAACCAACAACCAAGTCTCAAAATAGTTCACAAGCTAATAGTTGACAAAAATGACAACATCCATTTATCCAACTCTTCTGATCAGGCAAGAATAAAACAAAATACCATCTGGGGAAGATAAAAACTTAAGGGATCAAATAATTTAATGTTTTAGTCCAATAAATAACTGTTATATATCATATATTTTTCAACTTTAAAACATAATCACCTGCTCACCAAATGAATTATTATAAATAGATGTTGAGTTGCAAACATGCTGCATGATGGTATTGCTCTTGGTGTACTAGAGCAGAAGTGTCACAGGTAGGGCTCATGGGCCAGAAGAGGTCGACTGGGGGACCAGTCTGTCGATGGGCTGTTTGCTTTTGTATTCCCTTCAAAATATTCCAAAAATGATGCATACAAATGTCCTCACAATGGGATAATGCACGGCCACTCGCCAACGAGAAGTAATCTATACTCCTCGCATTAGCGATCACTCCGCCATTCGCGTTGAGTGACGGAAAAAAAAAAAACACTGGAAAAAATGCAACGCTCCGTCCAGTGCTCGTAGATATCTGTTATACATGAAGGAACTGCGGTAAAAAAAGACAGTGCGCTGAAAATCATAAACAGCCTCTCATGTCTTGGCCACCTGGCTTTCTCGCATCTCAATGTGTCTTGTATCTGGAGATAATTATTTTAGTCAGTGTGAATGGCGTTTATACTACTTCTGGGTGGCAAGTGGTCGTGCGTTATCCTATTGTGAGGACGTGTGCATAATTTTGGGAATACAAAAGCAAACAGGCCTCAATAGGTTGCATCCGAAAGTCAGGGTGAAGACGGGACAAAAAGAGCCAACCCGGGAGAAGAAAGGTATCAAAATTTAAAACAAAATAAGAATTAAGTTTAGTGCAGGGTTAGATTAACTATTTTTTGAGTGTGTCTGCATCGTAATCCAAGTGCATTTAAATTTGTTCATGTTATTTTACGAACGTGTTGCTGTGACAAAATCCCCCCCTCTCCCCTCTGGCAAATCTGTATAATTTTAGTACTATTTAACACATTCCAGTACTATTTAACCGCTAGTTATTTGTTAATGTGTTAAAAGATGGAAAATTAGAACAAATACAAGTATTTTCCAATCCAATATCCTCTTTTTGGTGTTTTTTTTCAGATGGTTGGAACAAATTAATTAGTTTTTAGTTCATTCCTATGGGAAACGTTAATTTGAGTTACGAGTAAATCGGCATACGATGTTCAGTCCCGGAACGAATTAAGATCGTATTTCGAGGTACCACTTTATCCGCCATTGACAACAATAGATGTCTAATTCACTATAAAACCCTGCTTGTCAAGGCTCATCTTTCAGTGCCTTTGACAGTGCTGTACTTTCAATCGATTTTGACAATATGAAAGTTCAACCTCCCATTTCAGTCAAAAAAATGAGTTAACTTTTCTGGCCAAAAGTTAACTGGTCCGGCCCACATGAGATCTAGTTAGCACGAATGTGGCCCGCAAACTAAACAGAGTTTGACACCCCTTTACTATAGGATCATCTACGTATTCATGTTGCACATCCTTACCTTGTCTCGCCTCTTCTTCTAGCAAGTCAGTGCGAAAAGCTAGATATCTTTCTTCATCGCAGAGTGCCTCAATTCTCGCCTCTTCCTCCGACAGCTGGTAGGATGTGTTCCATGACCCACTGTCATACTCTGAAAGGTCATGTAAGTGACCACGCCCATCGTATCTGTAAAATGATACTGAGCATTAGCAAGAAAGAAGTAGCCAAAACCTTTATCTACATAAAAAGCCTACTTACCCGGGGGCGGGTGGGCTATAACACCCCTAGCTATTATAAAGAGATATTCTGGAGTCCCGCTTGAAGGCTGCACTTTTAAAGGCTATAAGTGTTCTGCCGCTAATCAATACAATAATTACAACCAAGGACCCTAAATCCAAATAAAATCAATGAAAACAACTCCCCTTACCTTACAGGGTTCAACCTGTAACACTCATGAATACTTCTACATCTGCAAAGAGAGTTACATTCACACAAACCCGGGTACATAAATACCTATCCATAAGAACGTAAACGGGTGACATTTTCCTGGGTTCGTCCCTCTATCCCATCTCTCAGTTGTGGTTTCTTCAGGAAGACAAAGAAATGGGGCGGTGAGGTTGGCATTCAGGGATTGCCAGGACCCCTTTAAACAACCTTGCTGGGGAAAAAACTGTTTTATGCAATAAGACACACATACAAAGGCTGTACAGGTGAAACAACTTGGGCCACTGCAGGATAAGGTGGTTCAAAAGAGAGGTTAGTGTGTGTGTGTGTGTGTGTGTGTGGTGCAAGCCTTGAAGGTAGGATGTGCTCAAGGAGATATATTTTAGAGCAAAATTTAATTCGGGAAAGGACAAAAAAATGAAACAATCACACTATCTACTACATCATATTCATGTGAATAATTAAAGTGAACATTTCCAGAGGAGTTCCAACCTGCCAAATGCCAAGCCCAATTGATAATGAGAAATCAGGAATAAAAAGGGATGCGAACTACCTTTCTTTGAGTGACAGGGGACAATAACATCTTCAGCATTAGGTGCTTGCAAAATGTTTGAAACTAAGTATCTGGATAGGTAGCCAAAATGCTTGAGCATTTCAAATCAACAAACAACTCTGGAAATGTTGTTTTAGTGTTGTTTTTTCCACAAATACTATAGAAGGTCCGAGAAAATGGGTGACAAATGATGTAAAAAAAAATCCTGACGGTTTCAGGCATCCACAGAGATTCTGCAAGCCTAACTCCAACCAGTTCCATCAACTTTGAAACAGGCTAACGGACGGGATAGAGGGTTAGCATAGTGTTTCTGTTAAGTGTTCAACCGACCTATCAATCATGATGCTCTTCTCTCCCATCCATGGGATAAGATGCCTTCCATTTTCGTGGTAAAGAGCCCGTTCGTCGTCTCGGAACACTTTACAGGCGTAGCCAAACACCAAAAGGTCAGCGTATTTTTCGCTATCACTTGCATCCGTTGCCGGTTTGTTGTTTGGGTCGTTCTTTGCCGATCCGCGACGATACATCTCCGATCAAATATTGTAAAATACCCCCGTCCGTATTGAAATACTATCTACTGTTTGTGGAAAATAGCAAAGTGACTAGATGATAATATTTGAGCCACAAAATACTCTATGTTGTGCAGTCGGTCGCCATGTTGAAAATGAGTAAATATAGTCTTGTCACTTGATCGGCACTTACGTCATACTGCTTAATAACATGAAATGCATTGTAATAATAGTATTAATCAAAATAATAGTGTTTTAGACGCTAATGTATTTAGAATATGTGGAATGATTTCAAAATATATTTTTAAGTGACACACATCCTTTTGTAAATTCGTTTTCATGAATAGCGAATGTGCGAGTAAGAAAAATAGCTTGGGATTTGATCTACAGCGGTTCAGCTACCGCGGACTCAGAGTTTCGCGGAATTTTTGGGGGAAAAAATACAAATATTACATTGAAACAATATATTTTACATTTTTTTGTTATAACATGAATTTCACTCTCCCTACCCGTATTCTATATTCTGTACTGTATACAGGAGGTATTTTTTCTTTTAATTAAAAATAAATAAAAATAAAACATTTTTTTGGGAATTAAATTCAAATTAAGCATTTTTGAAGGGGAATCCCTACTTCGCGGAAATTCCCTTATCGCGGGTGGTCCTGGTCCCCATTAACCGCGATAACCGAGGGAACACTGTATGGCTCTTTGAGGGAGCTGGATCTTGGGAGCCCTTAATTTCAAAGAGGCATTCACGAGACCTTTTTAGTGAAGACTTTGGGTGCCCAAATAAATAAAAGCAGTCAATCTTCAATCCCAGAGATTAGATTACAAGTCAAAAGGAAATTGAGTGATTTTGGTCTGCAAATGTCATGTCAATAGTGTATTGATATTTATTCAAAATAAGTAATCCCTCGAATATCGCGAATAATGTAGACTAGACATGGCGGTGATAATCGAAAAAACGCAAAGTAGGATCACCTGTATTATTACTACCATAGTGTAGATTTTTGCGCCTATATAAAAATACACAAGTACACAAGTAGAATTATCAAGAGGTGTATATATTCAATTTTACAGTTAGAACATGAAATAATTCATAAATATATATATATATATATATATATATATATATATATATATATATATATATATATATATATATATATATATATATATATATATATATATATATATATATATATATATATATATATATATATATATATATATATATATATATATATATATATATATATATATATATATATATATATATATATATATATATATATATATATATATATATATATATATATATATATATATATATATATATATATATATATATATATATATATATATATATATATATATATATATATATATATATATTTATCTATTAATCTACAATGTCCAGGGCTCCCCCAAATAGATTGTGCCCTGAGGAGTCCCATTGTCCATAGCAAAAACTGGCCCTGAGTGATTGAGTTTTAGGATTTAACCTATTAATTAACGCACAATATGCAGAAGTATTTTCAGCGATGTACTGTAAATCTCTCAGGCATTTAAATGGGCATATCTGTCAACTCTGAATATTGAAAGCTACAGCAGTTCAGCTATAAAAGTTCCACTCTTGATATAGCACCCACAGTATCTTACCAGGCCACCTCGTGGTGTAGGAGTTCACTCGCCTGACTTTGTTGCGGGTAGCTGCAGGCTGGATTTCCGCTGGAGGTGCTCTGATTGGGAGTGTGGATGGTTGTTTGTCTCTCTCTCTCTGTGCCCTATGGCTGACTGCTGACCAGTCTAGGTTGTAGTCCGCCTTTTGCCCAAAGACAGCTGGGTTAGGCTCCAGAAAACCCTGCAACACTTTCGAGGATGGTTGGTATGGAAAGTGAATGAATGTATTTTACAAGCACCAGACAACATACATTGAGCACAGTTGTACTTCAGTTTCCCCTCAAGATTGTCAGATGAAAAAGAAATGGGGCCTTGTTATAGTTTGGGTAATAAGGGCTCATTTCACCTCCACAGGCCCTTGTGGAGTCGTACCGATATTGAGTTCACCTCAAAGGCATTGTAATACATCAGGAGTTAGTAGGAGCTTAAAGCCAGAGGGAAAGCGACACAGCCAAGCCCCTTATGCCCAAGGCTTTTACGATTATAATTTATGTCTCTCTTGCTGACTGCCACATTTAAAGTGTACATGCTGGTAACAAATGGATCTAGCCTGCACAATTATTTTACACACATGCACATTTCTGATGCAGTCCCCTTATTACCCATTTCATCCATTCAACAAGAGGAATAAAAACAAGGTCTTCCAGTAATAGCCTGAAAAATAATCTGTAGAATTTTACCCACCCTTTTTAAAACTGTTTATCACCAATGTCAGTCCTTATCATCAACATAATGATTACATTCATGTTCACAAAATAGTTTTGTACTCTGGGGCAGATGTAGACAAATTTCTGTTGTCTGGCTGTAAACTTGAGATTTCAAAGTCAAGATTTTTAAGTTTTTTTTAAAATTTTTACTTCATTATTAAAACACGGAGAGAATTAAGAATTTAACAAAATATAATGTAGTTTTGTGTTTCACTTGCTTTCATTCATGTTATATATATATATATATATATATATATATATATATATATATATATATATATATATATATATATATATATATATATATATATATATATATATATATATATATATATATATATATATATATATATATATATATATATATATATATATATATATATATATATATATATATATATATATATATATATATATATATATATATATATATATATATATATATATATATATATATATATATATATATATATATATATATATATATATATATATATATATATATATATATATATATATATATATATATATATCAGCAACACGGTTATTTATTTGTATATTTATTCATGTACTTATTTATTAACTTACTTATTACCTAGCTATTTATGTCTAAAATGCCCTTCCTATTTTTGCATCCTCACCCTCTTGCTACTGTGACAACAAAATTTCCCAAATAATGGATGAATAAAGTTATCCAATCCAATCCAATATTGCATTTTTCCATGTAAGAATAATTTGGGGTTGATATATGTATCTCTCTAAAATTAGTTTTCGGAGTGTTCATCTCTTCACCAGCCTTAAATGATTGAACCACAGCATACACGAGAGGAAAGTGAACAGATTATATAGACAGTTAACAGCATGTTTGATACCTAAAGAAACAATGCTAACTGCAAAATACTGCAATTCATTTTAGCATTGACATTTAGTATGTGCTGACCATTAACCTTAGCCCTCTACCTTTACATAGTAAAGTGGACACGTGACCTGTCAATGGCTTTCTTTGAAATGATTTCCATTCAATTAGTTTTAGCAAGCCATTTTAGGATTGCCAGTTTGGATAGGACGCAGCCAACAAGGGCAAATGCCTTCCTGCTCCAGCTGTCACCATTATTTAGGAGAAATACAAATCAAGTGAGACTGTTTTGTCGAGGGAAGTTCATTTATTGGAATTAGTCAGCGTCTTAAAAGAGCTAGATTTCAATGAGCAACTCGATTTATCAGCATTCTGCATATAAGGTATTTTGAATGTGGTGACTTTAGGACTATTTATTTACTCTGGTCCTTAAAGAGTCCAAGGTGAGGATTTACACAGTCTGCATCTGTTATGCAGGGACTCAAGATATTTGTGTGTATGTTTATGGGGAATCAAAACCCCTATCTGGTTTACAGTTACGTATCTTTTTTTTACTGACAGTCATTTAGATTAGTTCAATACAGTGGCCTGCAATTCCACTGCAGCTATAAAACCGTCTGAGGTTATATTTGTAATTTATCAATGTGGATTGCTAAACAGAATCATTCTACTGTTTTAGTAATATGCATCATTTCTCAGTTGATCTTCCACCTTTTCCGAAATCGTGTCGTTTTTCTTACCCCACGGTAAAAAAGGTTAGCCCAGTGTTCAACTGAAGGATTTGATGTAAGACACTGCTCACACAAAATCAAAGGAACACCTTTTCCATTGGGCCTGGTATAAAATCAATTAAACCTGTCTGATAATTTTCTGCTTAGTTAAGAAGCTGATCGCTAATCACTTTCAGCTGTATTGGTGTTCATTGAATTAACAACCTAATCTATATCTATACCCACCTTTCTACCGTAACCATACTGATAACAGCTGCAATAATTTCATGAGCATTATCCAGGACACAGTGTCTATATTCACAAGAAAAAATAAACCAAAACCATCAAAAAAGAATCACCTCCCATGGTTAACCCATAGATGCATAAGTAGGTAAATAATGACCCCGGTGAGGTTGTTTTCTTGAAATATCTTCGGAGTGAAAATTTATCATTTCATATTCCAGATATTCCTCCAAAAACATTTTTAGATAATATTCACAATTTTAATTTACCTTTTATACATTTTAAGGAATTTCAGTTTTTGTATTACTACCCAGGCTTCCATTTGTGGGTAAAAAAAAAAACCTGTGTTTTTTATAAAATCCAATGGAACCCACTGATACTAATATACTTTGGGTGTCAGCTATAAATTCACTGTGGACCACGCAGACTATATGAGAAGTTTTACCCCTCAGAATTAAAAATTTACACAGTAAATGCTGATATGTGTAAGTATTATTTTCATTATCCATCACTGATGATATAATCCAAGCGGTGATGAAGTGCACCAACTTGGAGGGATGGAGGGTAGCAAAAGCTTAAGGAAAAGAATGGATCAAAGAAGAATCATTCCAAGTGATTGTGTCAC
>NC_135524.1:9055000-9092500 GCF_051989575.1 Stigmatopora nigra | reverse complement strand
AATAATTCAAGGCAATGCACTGTTGTATATTAGGAGTGATCTATGTGTCCCTTTAGGAGAGGCTATCTTTACTGCAGGAATTGTTTGCAAGGTAATAGAATCGGGACCATGATACTGAGCCTTTTTAGTGTAATACAATTGAAATTTCTTAAATCCTTCCCAATCAGGCATATTCTGCTTTTGGTTAGCCATAAACAACGATAAAGTAGGTGTATTTAACTTTTGTTCCTTCATTGTTTGGTAGCATTTCTCTGAGAGACTTGGATAATGATATATTGTTTACAAAAGACACCACCGAGGTTTCTGCTTACTTATTTAGCTGATCTGTATGCACTCAGGTTGTTTGAGCACCATGAGAGTGTATGTTTGCAAAAGATGGCACCTTTGGCTTTGAAAATATACAGCAATGCACATGAAGAACATTGAACAACCTGACGGAAAATAACCTACTGGAAATATGTAATTTTCCTAACATATTGAGAAGTGTTAAACGGAAATCTATCATTAGTGGCTCACATTATGAAGCTCCGAGAAAGAGAAGAACTAGAGGAACGAGAGGCTGAAGGCATGTCTGAATTGTTGAAATTGAAAGATAAAATATCAGATATGAAGCATGAAGTCAAAAGAGATGAAAACGAAAAACAAGGATCAAGATTGGAAGAGACTCCAACAACTTTGCCCCAGCTACCAGATGCTGCGAACCCTCAGGGGGGTTGTCTCCTCAGCCCCAGCCAAGCCCATACTGGCGCAAAGACTTCAAAATTGCTGGCCAAATAGGTGAACCAGGCCAGAGGGACAACCTGACATTCTCCAGCCTTGTTCATCAAATTTAAAATGGACTGAATAGGGGTTACCTAGATGTGGACATCATTGATGCAGTTATCAGAGCTATCTTCCCCAGTTTGCAGCTACAAAATTACTTGGAACAAAAACCTAACCTCACTCTTCCCACAATCAAACGCATCCTACGCACTCGTTTTCAGGAGAAGAGTGTTACCGACCTCTATATGCAGTTAGCTTCAGACATGCAGCATATCGAAGAGACTCCTCGAAGTTTCTTAACATGAGTCTTGGTTCTTAGGCAGAAGGTACTGTTTGCATTTCGAGAATCAGAATCAGGACTCCAGTAGTCCAGCATATGTCTTGTACAGGAAAAATGATGGCTATTAACTAAAGAAAAGTGCTAACTTTGAGCCACAAGGCACAACACTAGAATACTCTATGCAGTAACCGCTCAACTGCCCAGAGTGGCTCAATACCATCCATCAGCATAACATGCAATAAAAAATGGCATGACACCACGGGGGAACAATACATCCACACGGTTTTACTGTTTTCTTAGAAATATACAATATACAGTCAACACAAATTGGTCTTTCATTTTCCATACCGCTTATCCTCACAAAGAGGTGATGGGGCCTATCACAGCCAACTCTGGGCAGTAGGTGTGTTATTACACCTTGAATTGGTCGCCAGTCAATGGCAGGGCACAATGAGACACACATACAATCACTCACAGTTTGGTACAAATTAGAGCAGGGGTGCTCAAATTCTTTTGCCCTCAAAGATCTACTTTTCAAGGAGCCAACTTTGCGCGATCTACCCTTTTTCCCAAAAGGATGACTGCAATTAGGATAAAGAAGGTGGTCTTAGTACAAGCCCGTGAAGAAGGATCACAGAATTTTCTGAACTGCAAATTGCGTTTTTTTGTTGTTGTTTCTTTTTAGAGTTTGGCATGGGACTTATACGCACGACTTTCATACTTTCATCCCTCGCCACTTCCTGGCTTCAAAGGTCCTAGCTTGGTCAATCACAAAAAAAAGTATCCAACATTTTTAAAAATCATGAACATTTCTAAATTCACACAAAATATTGCAAGCAGAAAACAACTTAGACACGTGAGACTGTACTAGTCTCCTCTAAGATAAGAATGACGAAGAAAGAGAAGAAGCGTAGTAAACAGCAGAGCAGAAGGACAACAAGAAAGAACAGCAAAGAATAATGGCAGCTAGAAGGAGAAGAATGCCATTACTGATTTGAAGGGCGAACCCTATCGGCCTTATCTGGGTGGGCAAGGCAGCCAAATGCCGCAGGGGAGCAGAGCGTACATTGGATTTCCGAAATTGGGGGAAGACTTTTTTTTTTTCGCCCTCCATTGTTCAAAACGCAATGGCAAACCCGTTATCACGATCGTGAAGTCAGTCTATGTATTGACCTTTCTGTAAAAAGGGAAACACTTCATTATAATCACTTTACATTATAGCTGTAAAGTCGAGTTTCCCATTTGGTTATTGCCCCCTAGCTGAACTTGTTACATTCAGAAATAAAATGTACATTGGGTGTTATGCAGTCTTCCACTTTAACGCAGGTCACTATTCGAAAGCCCAAAGTGGTCTAATTTTGTATTTAATCAACATTGTAAAATGGAACAGTGTTGTACAGGTGTAAAGATTAAATGGGGTTTTGGTTGATTTGTTTGCTTTTCACCTCTTGTGTCCCTCCGGGCTTCCCTTCCTCTCGTAACCAGCTGCATGTACTATCAACCCTTGTCAGTCTTTTTAAACCCTGTGTGTTTGTTAGTCACTGTCGGGTCATCTGCTTTGTTTTGCTTCATGCATACCTGTCAACCTCGAACCATTTGTGATCTTACCAAATTTTGTTTTCGCCCTTACATATATGTATAAATACATGGAAAATCTTACCACTTTACTTTACCAGACCAGAAACAGCTGATCAAATGAAAGTAAACATAAACAAGGGAACAGGAAACGGAAATCACATGGTGAAAGTGTTACAAAACGAAATGTTTATCATGATCTTTTTTTTTTAGCCAATCAGAGGCGCCGGTACATATATCACTTGGCAGACATGCGTTTCCGGGAAGAAACAATGGCGGATGGTGAAAAATGGCTAGAAAGTGCCTTAATTTATTTTTTTTTCTCAAAATCACCGTTTAGCGTACCATTTTCATGTGTACAGCGTACCAATATAAAAATGGGCTTTCAGTTGTACCAATTACGGCGAGAACGTACCAGTTGACAGGTATGTTCATGCCAAATTACCATGCCATGCTCCACCTTCCACCCTCGACCTTCCCCCTGCAAACTTCCACCTGCGACCTTCCACCCGCGACCTACCATCCGTAACCTTCCACCCGCGACCATCCACGCTCGACGTCGCCAAAAACATTACAACAGATAGTTGCAACTGAGTGATTCCACAACCATTTTCAGGCATCGTTTTGTCAATGAAGCGCAGGGTCAGAGTGGTTAATATCCGGCATTGATATCCAAGAATCCCGTGGGTTTTTAAGGAATGTTAGCATTGAAATTGCAACAACGTCAACATTCTGTTTATTTTTGTTTTTCAGATGTGCTCCAATGCTTCCTGCGAGTATTGAGAGTCAATACTTGTTCAAGACTGAGACGTAAAAGCTTTCACAAGGCGAATGTGTCTCATTAAAAATAGAGAGTGCAATCTGTTGGTGTCAGTGAGGATTTGTATCTTTGTGTCGAACCAGAATGTGTGATACATGCAAAGTGGTGTTTGCACATTAGAAAAAGCTTTTATGCATATTTTTTTTTGGACTTAATTGGGTATAGTTGAAAGCATGGTATGCATACATCTAAAATATTTATCATGCTTGTCATACATTTAATGCAGGGATCTATCTCCACCTTGTAACTTGACTGATTGAAATTCAGCTCAAATAATATTTTTTAAGGATTGCAGATGTTCTGCATGAAATCACTAAGTGCCTATGTAAAGAAACAAATCTCCACAGGCAGCTTGTCTACTAGATGTCCTTCACGAATTGCTGAGTGAGACAAATGGGAGCATCGACGGCAAAGTCGTATATCAACCTATATGTACTTTAATACCTTTAATTCAGACTATGTTTTGGGAGGGGGGGATAAAAGCAATACATCCAAAGTAGCAACAAAGCCTTGATCAATCGCCAGTGAAATGTATTTTACTATCTGAGATTCCTTCATTGGGGTCTTTTGTTTCTATCCACATTCCACAAACATGTAGGCTGGTTGAACATTCTAAATTTAGTACAGTCGTGATTGGTTGTCCGTCTCCAGATATTTCTTAGGCCAGCAGAGAAGGCCTTGAAGGCCCTGAGGGCACACCAGTGCATTTTAGTAATATTAAACCATTAGTTATGTGTTACTTTGTTAATAGATGGCAAATTGGAAGAAATGTAAAAAAAATCCAATCCAACATCCTGTTTTTGGTGTTTTTTCAGAGGGGTGTAACCAATTAATTTGTTTTTAGTTCATTTCAATAGGAAACGTTCGTCTGAGTTACGAGAATATCAACCTACGAGCTCAGTCCTGGAACGAATAGTATCTCGAGGCGTCTTGGAGTCCTTTTGCCTTGTGTTTTGACTGCAGTGATGAGATTTTGAACATGTTTTGAAAACTCCGACGTTCCAATTGTGTAATACACAGCTCCCTTTTAGAGTCGGGATGTCCATTTAATCTGAGCCCCCAAATGTAATGTACAAACCTGACATCATCCCCAATGCAATGTGTTCACCTACAGCTTAACAGGCCATTGCAGTTTAAATGAGCAAATCCAATTTCTTGTGGTGTGCGCATATTCCCCTAATGGGACAGAGGAAGTGTAAAACAACACTTTAATGAGGGTGGAAGCAGCATGCCGAAACATATCTCGGAAGAAAACTAAAAATCATTCATTCATCTACCCTACCGCTTATCCAAACAAGTGTGGTGTGGGGTGCTGGAGCCTATCCTAGCCAACCATGGGCATCAGACGGAGGACAGCCCAAGTTGGTTGCCAGACAATCGCAGAGCTCAATGAAACAGACAACCACTAAGTCCTAAACATATTTTTTTCTGTCAAAAGGGAAAAAAAAACAGTCCAATGTTAAAAGAAAAATGTAACTTAGTATAACAACAACTTCATATTATCAAGCACCCGCCAAATGCCCTGTGCCCTGGCCACTATATAGTTTGCATTTGCGAATAACGTAGCTTTGCTGAAGCAAACTTTAGATTTTTCCTTTCTCCCACTTTCAAAGGGCAGTGTACAGAGGACTCATTTTGCAGATATCAAGTTGACCAAACATGTTAACAGATTGGCTGTGTCTATTATTTGCATTTTAAATTGCGAAGAATAGCAGTGCTGTAAATAACCCACGTAAACTCAGGAGGAGCTTGCAAAAAATCTCAAATAAACTACTATTCAAAAAAAGATGCAGAAAATCCTAGGTTTATTTGTGAAGATTTGGTGAACCTGTCCATTGTCAAAGGAACTTAATGGGCCTGTTTTCTCATGCACTGGGCAGGACATTCATCAGGAGCTGAATCTTGTCAGCCCTGTGAATTGCTCATGACCAGTTCCGCTGAATGTCCGCAGAGATAGGCTTAGTTCACCTGCCACCCTAATGAGAACACGCGCTCTAGAAAAGTAATGGATGAATATCGTCAAAACCCTATCAGCTGTGAGGCACTCCTATGTGGGATTTATAACAGGATACACTTTCATGAAGTTCTATTTATTTTTATCATCCTAGGTCCACTTCTTGAATCCTATGATCTATTGCCGCCTCGTACACAAATGTGAAGGTTTACTATTTACAGTCTATCAACAGAATGGCAATCCATATAGAATTAGCATTCGAGAAGAAGCTAAATAAACCGGCAGCAGAATGGTGCTTTATCCTACGGGTATTACTGTGTTTTCTTTATGAATCTGTGTGTAAATAATCTTGTTCTCCAAGAAAATTAATATTGATGCTTATTTATTTTATTTTGTCTTTCATTAAACATGACGAGCCGCCTCGTGGTGTAGAGGCTCATTGGCCTTACTTTGGTGGGGGCAAGTATGGGCTTGATTCCCACAGATGCTGGTATGATTGGGATTACGAATGGTTGTTTTGTCTCTCTGTGTGCCCTACGACTGATTGACAATTAGTCGAGGGTGTAGTTCGCCTTTTGCCCGAAGCTGGGTTAGGCTCCAGCAACCCTTTGGAGGATGGATGTTTTGGAAGGTGAATGAATTAAACATGGCAGTTAAAAAGACAGATGAATGAACCATAAAAGCTATATGTATAGTTTATTGTTCACATACCCTATTATTTACTTTTGCATTTTTCCAGGCAAACACATTTGTCACACATTTTGAGATAAGGGCTTGGCCTCTTATGTTAAATTGCAACAGGCTCTAAAGTACAGAGTATCCAACAAAATTCTCCTACGTTATTTCAAATAAAACAAAGAACCTTTATAATTAAAGTCGTTACATTGAAAATATGGAGAAACAAAGTGTTTCCGCACAGGAATGAGGCTTTGTCGGCTTCAATTGCCTACCAAACAACTCTAACTCTCACAGTGAGATGGAACCCAACATGTTGGAAAGCGAACTCGTTCAATTGGCTGAAATCTTTACATTAGATGAGAACTTTGACATTGATTTGTAAATGTTTGAATGCTTTGCATTATATTAACGTGAATACACATTACGTCAATAAGGCACAATAAAAACTATTGCTGCCTTTTGTGGACTACTGGGGCCTGGCGACAAACGGACTTGTGCTGTTTACAGTCCTGTCATGGTTTGGAATATTCCATTCTCAAAAGTATAACAGGGTAGGCCGAGTCATCTTTGACAATGTTATCCTGGCTTTTGTCTGTGTGTAAAGAAAAGGATCCTATTTTTTATCAGATCAAAAATTAAATCCTGCGGTTACGAATAAAATAACAAACTGTAGTCTTCAGCTCCTCGAACAAAAAAAGCTAAGAAACAGGAAATTGGGTCAGGGCCATCATATGCCTTGTGTTTGTCTACCCACCCAGGCTTTCCCTTCATTGTTTGAAGAAAGTTAAGTTTTATGGATTGTCATCTTTATGCACATAACTGCAGATACTAGTGCAATAGCTGCTTTATCCTTTCAACGTTTCTATGTTCTTGCTATCATAAATCTCACCCTCTCTTTCAATCTGCCGCATAAGATGCTATCTTTGACTCCTTAATCTCTATACGAGTCACGGCTGTTTATGCTACTGGGGCAGAGGGGGTCTTGTCAACTGTTCGACCTATGAGACGGCAAAGAGATTAAAGGAGTAGCTCTCATAGTGTTACTGAAGCTTGGGGAGAGGTGGTGGGATAACAATTAAAAGGGGGTAAGAAAAGTTTGAAGAGGCTTATATGCATTGTCTTTCAATTATGTTGTATTGAACCTAGAGCTGGGCAATAGGACAAAAATTATCACAATAAAAAAAAATATATATATATCAGTCGATATCGATCATTTTTGCGGTAACAAAAATCTTTTTGGTTTCAAATTTGAAACTTCAAACTTCTGTGAATAAATTACTTTCCTCCTTATTCAAATACAAACAGGGCCAAGGTGAAGCAAATACAATTGTTATGCTATTGAAAAAATAATCTTTTGAAGAGAGAAGTTGAAGAAATTCAATCACTCGTCTTTTAGGATCTGACAGCCGCTTTTGGCAACCATAAAAAATTTCAACTCTCCACGTTGCACGGTTTGGACAAACATAGCGAGAGAATCTTAACATACACACACAAACACACACATAAACCACGTTTTATAAAGATTATAGATAAATGTATTATTGTTATGGTCGTAATAATAGGGGTGATCCTACTTCTCGTTTTTTTTTCGATTATCGCGGCCATGTCTGGTCTACATTTTCCGCAATATTTCAGGAACTACACTATAGATATTTTCCTCACATTGAATTGTGAATATTTGTTTTAAAAACACCATTGCCCGGCAAGAGCAGCTGTTATCACGTGTATCTTTTAAGAGCCACGCTCTTAGCGTGCTACTGTAGAGGCCTGAGGGTATGAGGAAAGATATTTATAATGGGAGTAGATTGATTTATTCAAACGTAAACAACATTTTAAAGAGCTGAGCTGCCTGTGTTTGTTTTCCATTCCAATCCCGGAGGAAATAGTCACCAGGGATGTAATTGGAGTCAAATCTGAACGTCACCAATGTATGAATTATTCATCTACTGTAACTAAACTGAACACTGATGAGGTTACAATTACATCGAAAAATATATAAGGGAGGCAGGGAAGGAATCTATGCTTGGGAGGGTGTAGCAGGATAAATAGAGGAAGTAAAGCATGGTATGATCTAAAATGGGGATTTGTTGAGTCAGAAATGAACTGTGCAAAAAAGCTTTTACTGGAATGAAAGATAATGATTTCAGTCGGGTCTTGTGGTTGCTCTTTTTAATAGTGTAATCAATATTGTTATTTTAGGGTTAGGGTTTTATCTGGATCTGGAAGAGCACCACCATTGGTACGCAAAAGATGCACTCAATTAAATATTCACTTTTTATTTTAAATCAAGTACAGCAACGTTCTTTGTACAGTCTAATTGTTTTCAAATTAAAATACAACAGATTCACATTCAACATATAAGAATGGTTTCTTTTCAAAAGTTCTGAAACAATCTTTAAGGATGCAATATTACATATAAGTATCAAGAACATTATTTTTGCAAACCTTCGTAAGTATCTCTTGATAGAGCTTAATACCCCATCTTGAAGCGTATTGTTATATAATAATTTGGACAATTTTTATATCACCTTAATTTAAGTGTAGAAATTAATTAGAATCTTAAAACCCAGACTTTTACAAGGCATGAATTTTTATTTTCTCTTTGATATTTAGGCCAATTGGGACCTGATGTGTATACAAACAAAGAATTTAATCTTTTTACATTATGTCGTTTCAGAGAAAAATGATGCCCACATCATAAGTGAAGGCCAGGCTCATGTAGTCCAAAATTTAACATTGTGGTCTTGTGACAATCAAAAATGTGATGTCCACACGTGGATGCTAGGTTTTAAGAGGTTAAAAATAGAAAGCAATTTTTGGATAACCAATTCTATTCATTACAAAATACTGTCAAAAATTTCCAGGAATTATAGCTAACTACCAATGGCCAAATACTTGTAGTTTGGCCTACAAATGATAAAAAACAACAACCGTGTGAAAATTCTTGAGATTATGATGATTGTAATTTTATATGGCATGCACGATTCAGTGTGACATCTAACAGGAATCTCCCAAAAATAAAATTAAGCAGAACACACGTGTGTCTTCTCATTGCAATAACTTAGGAAAGAAATTGGACATTGGAAGATTTAAAATGTTATTTTCTGGTTGACAGAGTCTTGCCATTGCCAGTGTAGTGGTTCAAATAGCTGTTTTCCGTACAGCAGCTGTGCGATCAGTTCCAACTCAGTGCTTTTTTTGCTCTGTGATTGATTGGTTAAAAAGCAGTTTGGAATATTATGATTACGCTGAATGAAATAAGCTGCATGGAAAATGGCTGGCCATGAGAATGATAAGACCGCTATACTAAATACATTAAATGTGAAAAATCAGAGGCGTTAAGAGTGTATTAATAGACGGTTCTGTTTAACTGAGTTAGGCCACGGGAATAGGAGATAGACTGCATGCTATAAGTGTTTTTGTGTGTGAATGGATTTATTTTCAAGTCATCGTTAGACATGATCCCTTTTACATTCTGTAGCATTATGCTGTGGGTGGGTATATGTGCTCATTTGGACTGGAACTGTTGGCTGTAAATGTCAGTGGGTATCACACCAATTCTCTTCGCTCACTTGCATTTAAACCATTTCCAATGATTATGTGATGTCAATCCCGGTCTGTGTATGTGTGTGTGTGTGTGTGTGTGTGTGTGTGTGTGTGTGTGTGTGTGTGTGTGTGCATGTGTGTTTGAGAGAGAGAGAAATTATGTGTAATGGGCTATTACTGTGGGGCATAAGAACTCATCACCAGTAGGCAGCCCATGAGATATTTACCAGAGACCTGGGAGATTGGCAGAAAGATGCTGAAAGGAAATGAGAGTTGATGAAAAAGCCTCTTGTTACATCGTTACGAGGAACAGTGCGCCTTTCAAGATGGGAAGGGGAGTCACTGATTACATACATTTTTGCTGGGCTTTATGTGTTTTGAGGTAACAATATGCGATTTCAACAAGTTAAAAATATTCCTCCCAGTTGGAAATCTGATTAATATGTATGTGAGCTTCTAAGTTACTGTTCAAAGGTTTTGCACATCTTGATAAATAAAAATGGTGATGGTGATGGAGTGATAACCTTTTAACTGTGTTTGACACTGTATCATCCAAAATCAAAAGAAAGCCCTTCAATCTTCTTTTCTGATGAGCCGAATTGGGATGAAATGTAGAATACATTTTTGACTGCTCATCATTCAACTCAAGCCTGCCTTGGGCATACAATTATTTTTGATCATTTCTTATTCTTTTTGATAAGCGCTCATTTTGCAACTTTTCCTACTTTAAAAACTGATAGAGATGTGATATATACATATACATACACACACACACACACACACACATATATATAATATATATATATATATATATATATATATATATATATATATATATATATATATATATATATATATATATATATATATATATATATATATATATATATATATATATATATATATATATATATATATATATATATATATATATATATATATATATATATATATATATATGTATATATATATATAGATAGATATAGATATATATCACATCTCATTTTCTCGCTATATCCTCATTAGGGTTGCGGGGGTCATCATTCAACTCAAGCCTGCCTTGGGCATACAATTATTTTTGATCATTTCTTATTCTTTTTGATAAGCGCTCATTTTGCAACTTTTCCTACTTTAAAAACTGATAGAGATGTGATATATACATATACATACACACACACACACACACACACACATATATATAATATATATATATATATATATATATATATATATATATATATATATATATATATATATATATATATATATATATATATATATATATATATATATATATATATATATATATATATATATATATATATATGTATATATATATATAGATAGATATAGATATATATCACATCTCATTTTCTCGCTATATCCTCATTAGGGTTGCGGGGGTGCTGGAGCCTATCCCAACTGACTCTGGGCCAGAGGCGGGGGACGTTTTAAATCGGTGGCCAGCTGATCGCAGGACACAAGGAGACGGACAACCATGCACACTTACACCCATACCTAGGGGCAATTTAGAGGGTGCAATGTTTATTAACATGAATGTAAATATTTTATTATTATATGCTGTCCCTTATTAAATAAATCTAATCAAAACAAAGTTGTCCTGCAAAAAATGCAGCAAAGTTAAAGTTTTGAGTTTTCTGATGGAAAAATATTGCATATAAATGGAAGATTGTCTATCTCATGTGACATATTCATCAGAAAATACATTTGAACGAGAATGAGGAGTCATATGGACCTGAAAAATAAGGTAAAAGTTGAATCAGATTTGTGTATATTCTAGTGTCAATTAATAAGTTGTTTTATTTATTGACATTTTTGGGTAAGAGACATGCACCTGCTTATGGCAAGTGTGACACTGGAGTCAAAACATGTATTTGATTTGCAGAGATCCAACATTTGAATTGTGAGATTTTACTGTGTGTTTTGGATTTTCTCATCGCACCTGTGTCTATTACGAAACAGCCAGTTTGTGACATCTCTGGTGTTCACTCCTGTTGATGCATTCTGTTACAATATTGATGTGAGCCCAGCAACAATAATGGAAGAAGAGTGCTGTATTCTTTTGTTTATGATGGATATGGAACATATGTTTCCTTTTTTAAGATTGCACACATATTGTTTTTGCCCCTCACAGCATAAATTATTAAGCATGTGAGAAAGTTTGTGATGAAAAAAAAGTGAGGATGCACCACTTTGCTATTGTTAAAAATATAGCTATGAAAATAGATATTTATGGAAAAGGTACTTTTTCCTCTGCGTTTTCTTTTTCCTGCCACCAAGATCTCCTTATAATGACTTGCTTCTCCTCAGAAGTGTCACAACTCTTGCCTTTGACAAATGTTGCAAACGAGTCGGTAGGAGTTGAGATACCAAAATAATAAAAAAAACAGTATTTGTCTGACATGTTAGTGGTTTGGAAATACATCGTTATTCTATGTGTGTCTCCAAACTGGGTCATTCCCTCAAAAGTGAATACAGGATGCTGGACATGGTGTTTGATCCTGTTAGCTATCAGATGTAGACCTGTAAGAGTCATAGAAAAGTGAGCGGTTGGCTCAATTATTTGATCGAATGAATAAAATGTTACATTTTGACACCTTACACCATGGTTTCTAACCGCTTCGGCAAAGGGCCGCAGTGTGTCCTGGTTTTCGTTTCAAATGATCCAGTGTCGACAATTTAACCAAAATAAGTAGCACGTGGCTGCAATCAACTGATTGTTCGGTTTGAATAAATAGCTACACCCCCTGAGGCTCTTTAAGGACTGGTTAGAGACTGCTGCCTTACACTATATACTCAACAGCACCAGTTCAGCCTTAGGTTTGTCGTTCTGTCAGATTTTTCTCCCACATCAGGTTTAGTTTCCAAAATGTTTTCAGATAACGCTTTCACTGAATCTAAAAGAAAGTGTGATCAGGAGACAATGACTTAATGCAACCACCCAAAATGTCATCATGTGGTCGACGGAAAATGAGTGTATTACTAAGTCCCTAACTCACGCTTAATGACATAATAAATATTATGTAGCTAAAAATTTATAAACTATAAAGGTCAGAAGTCGTGGTAGAAGGGGCCATTTGAATTTTGATGATTATTGTTAGGTCTGGGTGCTGAATAAATGTGGGTTGAAATTGCCTTTGTAACTGCAAAATGCATCTGTTTTGTGTGGTGACTACATGGCCTTCATATCAATGAGTTAACTGACAAAATTATATAAATGGCCTAATCTTTGCTCTGTATCTGTGGAAATATTTCTAACCCTAGATCGGTAATGCTCTTCCATTTTTATCGCTGACCGGAGTTGGTGGAGTGATTGCGGGATGACTTCTATGAAGAAGTGTTTTGAAAGCTACATTTCAAGTGTCCCAAAGTTCGAAAAAGATTAAGACAATGCATGTATGTAACAGCCGAACCAACATACGTTTGAATAGGTTTCCTAATTATCAGCTGCGGCGACTTGGAACTGGAGGAGGACCAAGTGAGTCGGAAAGACCTAGAGTAGCCCCAAAATCTGGAAAGGTGACATGGAACATTGAAAGGAGATGGTAAGTTGTTTTACTTAGCTTTACATACAACCTCTTTGATTTTCACAAGTTGTAATATATATTTTTGTTCCTCCAATATCATTTGTGTTTCTGAATTGTAATTGATGTTATTGTTTGTGAGAGTATGATTTCCAAGGTGACAGAAACGTACCACCTGTTGTTAAACAAAAAAACACGGAGAAAGGAGCAGTTTCATTAGAAATAGGTGTTTGTGCATGCCTCATGTAAAGGAAAATACATTTAGCAAAAACAACTCGGCTGTCCTTTTCTTGTTTCGTGCTGCAACACTTATTTGTCGTATGAAAAGCCATTGAGTGTGTGGATACGGAGGTGTAGTTGTATTGGTTTGGAGACTTTGTGGTTTTGTTAACCTGGGGTTCAGCGTGCCATTGACTCATGATCTCCATACTTAAGTGTCGACGATGCCTCATGTGGATGAGGGTCAAAACGTTAATATGTATTTCTATGACAGACCGGCACCAATTGGTGAGTGGTATTGGTCTGCAGACCGGTGGTTGGGGACTGTTGCAGTAAAAGATGACATTTATATTAGTAGTATTCTCAGGAGCACAGAACATTGTATAGGTATTAAGTGCCCATTGGAATGTCACATTGAAGTATTCGTGTTTAAGGTCTTTGTTATTACCAATTTGGTGGAATATTGATCTTTTGAAATGACTTCCATCAGAGAAGCAGAAATTGAGTTGAATTGAAATGAGTTAAGTTGAGTTGTAGGCTTTTATTGTCATTATACAAGTATAATGAGATTTAAAGCTTTCACCACATAGTGCACAAATAACAACAACAAACAGACAAATAAATAATCAATAAGTAATAAATAAATAAAAGGGTAGTCCAAATGAGATCAGTAAAGTGGAGCGGCCTTGTTCCGTCTGAAGTCCAGGATGAATTTCCATGGTTTTGGAGACTTTCAGAGCCAGGTTGTTGAGAGCGCACCACTCGCTGAGTCTATGGACTCAACAATCAAACAAACACATAGATAATCAATATAGAGTAATGATAAGTAAATAATCAATAAATAGTAATAGGTAAAAAAATGGTCAACAACAGAACTCGAGTACGGTGACAGCTCTTGGAAAGAAACTGTCCTTGAGTCTGTTTGTCTTGGCTGTTATAGTTCTGCAGCGCCTTGCGTACTGTCTTTTATGATGCTTTCTGCCCTTCTAAGACACCAGGATTTGTAGATGCTGAACGGGGTGGGTAGGGGGCCGTTGACGCTCTTTTGGGCTGTGTTGATCACACTGCAATCTTCTGTGCCACTTACATGTAATTTCCCGAATACGGGATGAATAAAATTATCCAATCCAAATCAATGCCACACTGACACAGCGTAGGTCACCATGTTCTCAATGGCAGATCGGTAGAAGGTAATCAACTGGTTTGTGTTAAGGTGGTCCTTGCTGAGTACTCTCAGGAAATATAGCCTCTGCTGCACCTTCTTGACGAGTGTTGTGATGTTTGCCGTCCAAGTGAGATCAGAAGAAATGTGGACCCCTAGGAATTTGACACATTCGCCGTTGATATACATGGAGACGGAGCAGACTTGTTCTGTCAAAAGTTCAGAATGAGTTTTTGAGACGTTCAGCCCCAAGTAGTTAAGAGCGCCCCAATCGTTAAGTCTAAGGCCCTCATATCTGTAGGCTGTCTCATTCTTTTTTGTTATCGGGTCTGACGGAAACAATAATTAGGAATATATGAAAATGAAGCATTTTGTATGTAAAAAAAATCACACTTGAAAACTCCTTGCATGGACAAATCATCTATACACAGCTAAGGTTTGAAACCCAAAACACACAACTCTCAACTATTTCTTAAAGAAATGAATGACTTTTTTTTGTGCCGAAATTCACAACGAAAGCAGTTCGAAAATGAATGAATATTTACTACAAATTCAATCAGTAAATAACCTGTGTCTTCTTCCATCGTGTTATATTGTGCTACCCGTAATTGGTGAAATATTTATACAGTTTATACTACTCTACCTTACTATCCTCGACATTTTTAATTTCATGCATGGCTTCGAATCCAGGTCGGTCCTCCAGTGTGGAATTTGTATTTTCTCTCTAGGCCTGTGTGGATGATAGCCGGGTACTCCAGTTTCCCCACACATTCCAAATACATGCATGGAAGGCTGGTTGAGTACTCTAAATTGCTCCTAGGTATGAGTGTGAGCGTGAATAGTTGTCTGTCTCCTGGTGTCCTGCAATTGGCTGGCTACCAATTGAGGGTGTCCCCACCTCGTGCTCAAAGTCAGCTGGGATAGGCTCCAGCACCCCTGTAACCATTGAAGAAAAGCGGTTCATAAAATGAATGAATGAATGTAATGTTGTTTCCTTTTTCTGCAACTCTCTTGGTGATTTTATTATCATTATTTTTTCTGTCTGCTGAATGACTTGCACACTTTTAATAATTCATGAAATGCTCATCACGTTGGAAGCCATATGAAATTGTTTCTTTATCTACATTATGTCTTCAATCATGCCACACGAGCGTCAAGCTATTTTTTTTCCAAATTATGTTCAAATTTGAATATGTGAGCACATATTTGATGTGATATTCTTGTTATTGACATCACAACTTCATATACAAGAATTCAACAAAATGGTCCCCAAACAGACTATATCGAATATTTCATTCATGGGGAAATGATTTGTCCTCCTGATTTGTAACTCCATATTAGGAGCTGATGATTGATGAATTCCAAATGCTATTAGATGTGCTGTAAATATTTTACATGCACCAGAAATATATGGCATGAATATACTCAAGAGTGGGAGGTTGTCCCTGAGTAGAATAAAAGCCTTTTGTTGAGTGCCCAACTGTAAATAACAATAGTAGAGTAGAAGGGCGGCAGAAGGACTCAAGGGAAAAAAATTGAATTATCTCCAAATATAGTTTGTATTTCATTTCTTATCTGCCCCCTCTTGGCCCAGATTCACTTTTAAGATAATGAAAATTCAGTTTGCTGTGGTATGAGTCGCAAAGAATGCATTTTCTTCACAAAATAGTAAATATATACAAATGTAGTCCTGAATATTAATATTTGTGGAAGAGGTAGTTTTACCTCTTCATTTTTCTGCCACCATGGTGTACTTTTAATGACTTGACCTACTTTACTGAAATCGGTTGATTGGTCATCACTTTGTAAAATAAACTAAAAAATCTCAAGAAAAAGTTTTAGTCCAATTTTGCTGTTGGCCAGAAAACTTCAGTTCTTACCGACTGACACTGTCGGTCGTGCGTTTTCTTCATTTTTTTAAAAAAAGTTCTATAATTTGCATTTTCAAAAATGAAAACATTTGCATTTGTTTTCCTTTTTTTGCTCGTCTCTGTTTTTGCTAGTTCTAGATTTAGACAACTCAGAGAGAATGCTTTTCTCCACTAAATGTATTCAGCTTAACCCTTTGTAATTTAAATCTGCGTTACATTTGCATCTTTTTGGTAATTGCACCCGGTCTTGTCTGACAAGCTGACCCTGCACCCGCTTTTAATGTCGTGTTTGTCGTGCTGTAAACATTGCATTAATGATTACAGCTACGGAACGGTAAACATATTAATGGTCGGATGCTTCAATAGCCATTCAAGTTGTAGATCAGGAAAGTGAAAGGATGCCAAACACCAAGCAAGACCTTGAAAGGAATTTAGACGGCAGATGGTAGTTTATGATTGCACATTATTTCAAAGCACCAAAGTCACATAATGGCACTGAAAACATGCCAGCTGCTTTATTCTGAATCTGTCTTAAATTGGGCTAATCAAGCATATTATGTAATTTTATATTTCCATTTTATTTACAATGAAATGTTACTTCTACAAAAGAAAATGTAAACAGTGACATGAAATGATTGCCTATTCGTGGGGAGCATTTTCAGCTTGAAACACTGGGTTTCAGAAAATCTGAGCAGAGGCAGGTTGGACCACATGAGACAATGTCCATTGTTGTGGGCCTGGATACAGCCTGCTCCATTTACTTTCAATCAAATCTCGTACATTGCACATACACACACACACACACAAACACACACGTTGAATGGAAGGTGCTCGGACGTTTGGTCGCCGGTCTTGTGGTCGTCGGTCTTTTGGTCGCCGGTCTTTTGGTCGCCGGTCTTTTGGTCGCCGGTCTTTTGGTCGCCGGTCTTTTGGTCGCCGGTCTTTTGGTCGCCGGTCTTTTGGTCGCCGGTCAAATGTGCTTAAATATTAAACAGTACTAAGATATTAAAAAGTACTTAGATATTAAACTCTCTCTTTTGGATATTAGACACTCTCCCATGAATATAATTTTGAGAGCTGGCTTGAACAGTAAACTCTCTCTCTCTCTTTTAAATAGTGGTTGTGAAAGGCAATCCTGAACTATGTTTCTTACAGCACCCCTCAGGTATCCTATGCCTGTAGACACAATATTAGGGCCTACAAAGTGATTCCAAGAGGTTGTATGAGGTTAATAATACTGCTGGTAGGGAGTGTGGATTGCAGTAGGTAAGGTGAACAAAGAACAAAAAAGGCTGTGTCTATAGAATGACTCAGCACTATGAATTTACTTGTGTAGACAAGAAGTCAAGGTTGCCAGGAGTACATCTCTCCGTGATGAGTGTTAAAGGGCACTAGGTCACACTCGCTGGAGTGTTAAAGACCTTCTTGTCTCTGCAACTGGCTACCAGTGAAGGGTGTACCACTACTCCTATGCAACCATCGCAGGAATGAGATAATAATGATCCAATGTTTACTACTTTGCAAGTCCTACAATAGAAAGGGAACAGTATTCTAAATTGGTCTATGTTTGCCAATGAATCTGGCCAGGTTGGGAATTTGAAACCTCCAAGATGGCTTTTGAAATTCTGTTATAGCATGTATACTGGTTAGAATACATGCAAAATACGAGAAAGTCAATTATCTTTAAGTGTAGAAGCCTTATGGGAATTGGTATGAAAACCTTTTTCTTATACAGAAAGTCAGACTATAGCGCTAAAATACACAAAATAGCCACAGTCTACATGCCAAAAGACAGCCATGACGACAACGCTAAAGTGATAAAATGAAAGAAAAAAAAAACAGGTTTGCATTGATTGCTGACTAGTGGAGAAAATTATTGAGGCAACTGATCGTTAGAGCTACACGAAGTGAGTGCAGAAAACAATTTTTCACTCATTTCCCACACCTAATCCTTTCACATCTACTGGGGGGGGGGTTCCTAAGTATTTATCGAGAAAAAAAACATGACATTGTGTGATGCAATTGCACTGTAACTCTACAGCCACCATTAAAAAAAATCATCTAGCAATTTTCTATTTGTCTTCTAGGAAATATGGATAAAACATTTTGGAAATAGTCTAAATAATTCAATGACAAGCCGCAATTTTGCAATAAAATAAGCACAGATGTCCAAGATTTAAAGATCTGAACATTCAAAATGCAATATTGAAAACAATGGTGTTTTCTAAAGTGCTTTGCACCGTGCCCCAAAAGGATTTATAATTGAGAAATTAGGACCAGGACGTTGGGAAAAGTGGTTAGCATACCCATTCCACAGTTCTTTAGCCTTTCTATTTGGAGTTTGTATGTTCTCCCTGTACCTCTGTGTAGGTTTCCTTAACCATACTAAAACTTGCATGGATCCGATCTTGATAAAGATCTCCAAACATATGTTGTTTTGAAACCCCATCATGCTTCAAAAAATGTATAGTCATCTTTGTGGAATTATTACAAGCCCATCACCCCGAAATCTGATGTCAGCAACTCCTTTGAAAAATTAATGTTGACCAAATGGTGGGTGTAATAGAAGCCCAGTGGACCAGGAACCCTACTAGGAAAACTGCAGAAGAGAAGCAGTCAACTATAGGCTGCCTTTTATTGATAAAGAAGACCTCAGTTGTTTCAACAGCACCCTGTGTAAAAAAAAAACCCTACTCTTTCATAGGGAGTAAAATCCAGACAAGCAAACTCAACAAACGTGCTTCCAAATTGCAGCGTAGTGTGGAATTCGATGCCCTCTATTAAGGTGAGGTCACACAACCATTATACAGGCACATGGCACAACATGGGCAAGCAGATTCATAAAGTCCAATGTCAGTCGTTAAATTTAACATCTTAGAAAGAATAGTCGTTTCTTTGAGGAAATGATCCAGAAATTCTGAAGAGGGAGAACATTGGGTTTGAAAGAGGTGTAAAAGGAAACTGTTGATGTTAAACTAGAAATAACCTTCTACAAACAGTGGAGCTGGTTTCCTTTATGAAAGCCATATTTTGCTAAATTGAGTGATGTTGAATCACAGACATGTTATGGAACAATGCCACTGTTTACAAGTAGTGTAATATAACTTAATTTCCTTTTTACCAATTATGCTGGAAATTAGAAACCCGAATCTCGGCCAAGTGAACCAACCTTCATCATTTTCGGGCCCATTTGCAAGGCTTTCAAAATCTTTCTCTCTCTTTTCATGGCCTCAACCAATGATCCAGTACTAATCTGAGTCCAACCCATTATAACGATTGGATTCTCCGCAATAAAGAACTATCTACGGTTAAAAGAAAATTCCACTAGAGGCCAAAACAAAAGCTGACGTGATCAACATTTCTTCTTGGACATTTTTGTCCCAATGACTAGAATAGAAGGCCCCCCACCCACTACCCCCTAAAAAACAAACAAATTGCCGCAGAAAAAAAGAAGAGTCTCGTGACAGGTCAAGACGGTAATACCGGTAGATTGAAAAAGAAAGAAAAATTGAAAAGGGCTTTCCGATAAATGAAGAAATGCAGAATAAATCTGAAAGTATAAAATGAGAAAGTCATAGTTGCTGGGGTGAAAGATATAAGGCACAGGAAATGATGACCAGACCATCCATCACCAGTGTTATGAATCTCGGGGTAAGTGAAGCGGAGTTGGACCCAGATGCAGGGGGAAAAGGCAGACACAAGGGGTGCAGGTGCACTATTGTAACATTTATTAACAAAAAGCAGTTCACAAAATAAAGCATACAATACAGAATAACTGGAAAAAGTAAGAAAATGACAACACAAACAGCATGAACCAGTCGTCGAAAAATTAGGAACGTAAAGTACCAAAATAATCAGAAAGAAAATACAACTATAAAACAACCTCAAAGTCAGACACATACGCCAATTGTGGCAATTGTCCTTAAGTACCTGGTGTACCAATTTGCTACAGGTGTGTTGCCCTGCACCGCCATCCAGATCGTCACCGTCATGATCGCCGATAGTTGCCAGTCCCGGCGCAGGACAGTGAGGCACTGGAATGTGTACATGAGGGAGGGGTGCCGCGGTGGGTGCGAGCATTCCCCTTTCACCTGTCCGTCTTTTCACTATATAAATATAGTGCGTCAGAAAGTCGTCCACTTTGGAGAAAATTTTACACTTTACGTGTGCCCTATGTGACTAAATATGTGCCAAGTTGTAATTGTATGTTTTTTTTAATCGCTTAAGAAGGGGAATTGCAATCATTAATAAGCGTGACCGGACATTTCGCCAACGGACACTTCGTACCCGGAGGTTTCGTCCAACGGACGCTTGGTCGCCGGACAGTTTGTCGAACAGACATTTTCTTGACGGACAATTTGTCGCCGGATTTGCTCGCTCTCAAAATTATAATCATGAGAGAGAGAGAGTTTGTCATTGCATTGACAATGTCAGAGCATTAATATCTAAATATCTACTATCAAAATTATTAATCAATTGTGTATTATTGGCGTGTGTGTACATGATTTTCAATTAATGTGTTCCTGGGTGACCGAACGAAACGTCCTGTTCTCGTCTGTGTATAGACAAACTTGCCTCGCCCGTGTCCATCCCACATTTTATACTATGATTGTCATGTCCCAACACCTCTGTTAGAGTGTTTGGATCAGAACTTCCACGTAAGCCTCTGACACACTGAATTATTATTTTTAACTCTTAAAGGGCGCTCGTTTAACCCATCGGCTGCCATTGTCGGCGGTATTTAGATGTTAATGCTCTGATATTGTCAATGCAATGACAAACTCGATCTCTCTCGTGATAATAATTTTTAGAGCGAGAGATTACCTGGTTGATCGCTTTCAACAGTAAAATCTCTCTTCTCTCTCACGAATAGTCCATCGACGAAATGTCCGTTGACAAATCCGGCGACAAATTGTTCGTCGACGAATCCGCCGACGAATTTTTCGTCAACGAAATGTCCGGCGACAAAATGTCTGTTCGACAAACTGTCCGGCAACCAAGCAGGCAGGAGGTGATAGAATGTGATTCATGTGATGCAAATTATTTCCTTCAGTAACATGACCCAACTAGAGTATATGTTCACACTTATAATGTTTCTTGCAGCATTTAGTTGTGATTAATATGTCATGAAATTTGGGAAAAAATACGCTTGAGATACGTTGAATCACAAAGCCTCCCATCCGATCCAGGTTAAGCAATTCTGTTACGGGATGTAAATTATGTAGAACAAAAATCAACTAAATTTTATTCAGGTGTCTTGGCAGTTGCATGTCGGCCTCACAGCTCTAGGGTCCTGGGTTCAAATCTAGGTTGGTACACCTGTGTGGAGTTTGCATGTTCTCCCTGGGCCTGCGTGGGTTTTCTCCAGGTGCTCCGGTTTCCTCCCACATTCCAAAGACATGCATGGCTGATTGGACACTCTGAATTGCCCCTAGGTACCCTCGCCTGGTGCTCATATTTGCCTAGGAGAGGGTACACCAACCCTCACTACACATGTGAGGATAAGTGGTTCAGAAAGTGAAGGAAAATAACAGGCCAAAGTTTTTTGCTGAAAAAACAGCACATGCTCTAATTATCTGTTAAATGATGAAGTATTTTTCCCTGTGCACTGTGAAAGTTTCATTTTTTTTCTTTGCATGTGTCTCTGATGAGAACAGAAGGGAAACAAATTCCTGATTAGAGATTGCACAATGTTGTGGCAGAATCCCTAATTAAGTTGTTCTTTCACTGAGCCCCCTGACTAATTCATAATTTAGCGTTTGGAAGTGACACCGCTAAATGCTAAAGTAGAGCATTTAGAGACTAAAGTAGGGCATTGAACATCTTTTTACTCAGTGAGATAGGGAAACGTAATGTAATTTATCAAAACAGAAACATCGAAGCCATTAGGGACATTTTTTGTATTCTAAAACGTCAGTGTAAGTATTTACAACAGGGAAAATATTTGTCGTACTGATTACGTGCAAAGCCAGGGATGTGCAAACAAGTCCTCGAGGGCCACTCTGGGTGCAGGTTTTTGTTCCAACCGATAGAGTAGACAGTTTAACCAATGAGATTTCTGCAGAAAACAAGAAACACCTGACTGCAATCCACTGATTGCACTTTTAGGACACCAGCTTGGTGAAAAGGTGTAAATTTTATGGGTTGGAAGGAAAATACGAACCCACAGAGCCTATTTGTGGAATAGTTTTTCCACCCCTGTGCACAACGGGTTTGAGAACATTGGTGCTATCTGTCATTTTAGAACAAATCCTAATTTTGATTTTGAGCTTGAATGTAAGTCTTACAATTGCTAGTGTGGTGTTGTCATAACAAGAATATAAATCATGTTTACCTTAAGAATGAATAGCATGCATGACTGGACATACTTTTCCATAAATTAGTTTGTCACTAAAGTGGTACCTCTACTTAAAAGGTCTTCTACATACTACATTTTCAGCGTAAGCAAACCTTTAATGATCAAATAACTGTTCCAAAATACAAAAACTGCGTGCAAGTTATGAAATCAAATTTCTCCCCAAACCTAAATATACATTTCTTGCATAGGTTATTTTATTTTAGGATTGTCATGTTAGAGTTGCATTGTTCTTGACAATCTCCCTACAATCTGCTGACATCCCAGTGGCTGTCTCCCAAAAATAGGTCCCAATGCTCAAAGAGTACTTTGCGCACTTTCGACTGCCATTCGTTGTAGGGTTAAGTAAGTTCTAATAGGATTTTTCTTTCAGCTTTTTATGTACATAATTATATATACATACATATTTACATATATATGTTCATTAACATGAATATAAATATGTCCATTAATATGTGCTGTCCCTTATCAAATAAATCAAACTCAAACTTTTTGTGTGGTTAAGGCAACTGTGTTCTTTATTTAAAATGACTGGTATGAATAAAATGAAAAATTGGGCCCCTGGTTTCCTCTCACATCCAATGCAGGGTAGGCTTGTTAAACACTCTAAATTCCTCCTAGGTATGACTGTGTGTAAATGGTTGTCCGTCTCTTTGTGTCCTGTGATTGGCTGGCCACCATTTCAGAGTGACCTCTGCCTGGTGCCCATAGTTGGCTGGGATAGGATCCAGCACGCCCCGTGACTCTTGTGAGGATAAACGGTATGGAAAATGACTGAATAGCATGCTACAGTTTTTAATATTTTCAATATAACCCTTTGTTTTATATTCTAACTCCTTTGCCTCAATATGGAGGATGTGGCATTGGTATTGCTCTGAAATAAATCACCTCAAACCGGCATATTTCTGGTGTCACCCAGCTTGTCGTGATAGCACCCATGACTAAGTGTGGCGGAGCTCTTGCAAAAAGTCAATTGGACAGAAATCAGCTCAATATGACAACACTTACTCTCGGGAAGAGATGGGATAAACGCAAGAATTAATTTTTAGTGGTGCTCCACCTACACACTAGCGACTACATTAACAAATTGGAAGTTTCATACAATTTTTGTATCTTTAAAAAGCCTGAGATGGATTCCATTTCAATGCATTCATTATGTATTTTCTTTGATCTATTTATTCACAGTAGATTGGGTAAAATTCAGGATTCATGTCGACTTGTTTGAGTTTTTTTACGGGCTGTGCTATTTCTCAGATTGCTTTCACTGGTTGATTGCCCTGATTTATAGCACTTGCCACCAGTTGATATGAATACCAGGCAGGTGATTTCTGTGTTTTCTCTTGAAAAAGGCACTTAGTCAATTGTTGATCTTTAATCTTGAGCAGCCACATTGGAATTGTTGTATGTCAGCTGTCAGCATACATGGCTTTTCTGGGTGATTGGTAGTATTTGAAAATACTCCTAAAATCTACAGAAGTATTTTACCCCAACCTCATTTCATTGGACGTTACATCTTGTGCCAATGAGTGGACAACTTCAGTCATTGTGTTTCAGTAAAAGCTTTTGGCCATACAAAGATTTTTTTTTTTTTTGCAATCATCTGAGATTCAAGATGCTTTTAGCAAACAAGGCCAAAACCATATTCAGCAATCTGTATCGCCACAGCGGCGGTAATACACCTACCTGCAAGCAGATTAGATCAACTCCAGGCTGAAGAATAAAAAATAGGCATAGCTCCTTTTGCTGAAAGCCAAAGATAAAAGGAGGGAAGGGTATCAAATTGACTAAAAATACACCTTGTGTTTTTTTCATGCAGAAATCAATTGGAACCTCATCATTTCCGGTGTGAAATGATTACAGTTCAACTTAAAATAATAAGACCTGCCAAGTTGTGTATTAGCTTTGTTTTTTGTCATAATTGTTTTCATTCTTTTGTTACATTCTGCGTGCTACATGCTGCAATTCTGTACGATAGTAGTGTATGTTTTCATCAAGCACAATATATCTCGGAGTGAAATGCATTGCATTTTTGTCCAAATTTATGGTACTAATGTTACTTTCAATGAGGAATGGGGATTTTAAGTGTTGTGAGTTAAGCCTGTGGTAAAAAAATCAAAAAAGCAATGCAGTGATATTTAAATATCCAATTTTTGCAAAGAAAAGGTGCAAAAATCAGCTGATAACATGTTTTAAAACAGTGTTTACAATGCCTGTATAATTTAATCGACTTGAAATCCCTAATGACATTTCATCATTTATAAAACTTAAAAAGAGTAATTGACTATTGATCAAGTATTAATGCAGTGTGGCCATTGGCATAATAAATACTCCATAATTATGATGAAGTGTGTCTATAAACAGTCTTAGGCAAGTTAATTTGGCTTTGGACTAATGTGGATGTTTGCCAATTGATCTCCACCACTTAATTATGGGGTTGGCATAAAATAATAGGATGGTGACTGAGGCTGATTATTGATAATAAGCACATTTATGATTGCCATAGTCACTTTCCTGCCTTTGAACATTAGGTTCTTAATCAATAGCAATGCATTGCATAACACATGAATTTTGGAGACAAAGAGCGGATTTTTGTCTCAGTACCTCTTTTATACATATAAAAACAATAACTCTCCAGGTCAATCAACTTTTGGCTGAATCAAGCAGCAAACAACTTTACGACCGCAAAAGCCGTGGAGCATGATTCACAACAGTGCAGTGCGGATGTTGTGTACAGCAGTTGTTTGCGATGCTGAAAGCGAACAGCTTCACTTTCTAACTACTACTCAGAGCAACGTTAACAGTAAAGTAAGGTAACCGCATGCTAGCTATACTTCTTCCATCAATGCCTACCTCAAGATGCTGACCAAAATAAATGCATATTTTTAGTTCTGAAGCCTTATACACCTTATACCAATACCAGAAATAGGTGTATATATATATATATATATATATATATATATATATATATATATATATATATATATATATATATATATATATATATATATATATATATATATATATATATATATATATATATATATATATATATATATATATATATATATATATATATATATATATATATATATATATATATATATATATATATATATATATATAATTTGCTGTTAAATTTGCAACAATAGCTTTCCTGACACTGTAACTCCATCCTCCCGAGTCCATCTGTGCTAGTCACATGACAGCACGACCAAAATTTATGCAGGCAGTTGCATATTTACTATCAATTTTCTTCCGTTCCTCTCTTTCTCACCGAAACCCCGGTAGAATCCATTCTTTGCATTTTTTCCTTTTTTTCCATCTTCTGTTATCTCCAGCCACAACCAGGGAATTATTCTCTTTGTTATTTATCCTCCCACATCCTGCTACCAGCTGTGGGTATTTGCCTCTCGAATCTCCCCCCCTTCTCTTTGGCTGACTCCACTGTCTCACTGCTGCAATTTCCCCTTGCCTGGGTATTTTCCTCTCATTCCCACCTGCTTTGGGGTTAGTTTACTAGCCAATATGCAGTGATCTTGTCTCCTAACGATCACCAAGTGGCGCAGTGGGACAGCTATGAGTTATGTTTTGAAGGGAGACAAAGAGGCCTTTGAATTAATATGAGATTCAGGTTTATGCTAATTCTGTTATGTAAGGTTTTTTTCTGGGCATATGGGAGTACAAAATTTGATTAAAAAACAAAACCAAAAGCCAATTCTTTAATGCATTCCACACATCAAGCCCAGGTTTTTCAGTGTACGTAATAGTGCTGAAGTCAAAGCAAAGTAGCTGGACTGACCTTATTTATTAATTGACCAGGGAACTGCCCGCCCAATCTTGTCAATGTAAACATTTACCAGAGGCGCAAGCATACTTTGAATCAATAGTATGTGAATAATTCAATGAGAGGAGCACTTGTTATCTTTGCAGGTTGGTACAGATACAACTAAGTGTATATAGGCTTTTCTCAGGCTTCGGTATTTAAGTAATGTACGACACAGGTGACTTGAAGTTAAGCAATGACGCAACAAGAAGTGATCAAACAAAGGGAACCTAAATTCACTTACATGGGTTAAAAAGACAAAAAGGACAGAACAGGTGGGTGAAACATGAGGCAGCGCATAGGCTCAAACAGGGATGAGACAAGGTGAAAAGAATGAACAGTAACAAAGGCGAGCAGACTAAGGCGGACATGGAGAAAAACCCAACAAACTATGTCAATATAGATACAGTACCGTACAACATTATTTTCTCGTTGTCGGCATTTAATGAGCCCCCAAAACCATGAAGTTAGTTTGCTTACAGAAGGAGGGAGAGATAGCAAGCCAGAGCCAATGAATGTTGAATTTTTTATTAAATATTTTTTTCATTGCAGCCTGAAAAACATTGTTAATACAGTTTATTACACAACATGTTGAGATATAGATAGCCAACATTTATTTAGGTGTAATTATGATGATGGGCTTACAACTGATTGAATTTGAAGTCGACAAAATTACACTAATTACCCTAATTATTTACTTACACAGGTGTCTTTGCATTCATGACATCTTAATTAGTTACACTTGCTTCTGGTATGAAAATCTCTATGAATCGAGCATTATCGGTAAGCGCCACTGCCTAACTTGAGACTATATATGTTGTGTACAATCTACTAGACCAGGCTTGGGCTAACTATGGCCCGCGGGCCACATCCGGCCCGTTAGGCTCTTTAATCCGGCCTGCCGACGTTGTCTAAATGTTTTTATTTGTATTTTTTTTTCTTAATTCTCCCAAGATGGGGCCGTCACGCGGAAGTCAGTGGCAGTAGCTCTGTCCACTCTTTTTTGTTGTTCGTGTTTTACAGCTCTTCTATCTTTTTTTAAATTACATTCCTTTTTACTTTACTTTGTACTTTATACTTTTTACTTTAATGATGAGTGATGAATATGTTAAAACTTTAGTCCTTTTTTTCTCTTTATGTTTCATATGTACTGTTAACGGATGCAGTTTTTTTATATGTATCGTTTCTTGTGCTGACCCGGCCCATCTGTCAATTTTTTAAAGTCAATATGGCCTCCGGGCCGAAAAGTTTGCCCACTCCTGTACTAGTCCATGTGTAATAGCTTTCTGCTATTTTATATTAGATATCACCAATGCAGCGAACAGTCTTTAAACAAAATTCTCCAATTTGTCACTATTACAATACAAAAAAATACTTTCTATTCCACCTGTTCATGTCAGCTCATGCTTCCACCATTATTCACTCACTACTCATTGATGATCTATTTGATAACAAAACAGCGGCAGTGAACATGAATATTTCCACCGGGGCAGATGAATTTATGTGAGTTGTAGGCTTAGACGGCCAAACGATGACCGTTACAGAAATCATTTACAGTTAGCGACTCTTCGACTTGCACCGAACGATTAAGGTTTCGTACAAGAACTGACACCATGTCGGATTTTGAGCCTCGCTGAAATATATCAAAGGGTATGTTTGTGGGGCTTTTCGTTGAAGTGCAAATACATAGCATGATTAAGCAAGCTTGGTGAGACGTGCGTCAATGTTGAGGATGCAATTATTGACTCAACTTTTATCTCGGTTCCTGTGATTTTTGTGTATCTATATCCACAGTTTACATTTTTTTTACTATAACAGGAATATTGTTGAATTTGTTCCCCAAAAACTGCTTGTAGCAGTCACAAAATGCATACAGACATATTTTGCAGAACTAAATGTACGTCGAGATGTTATGTCGGATCAAATTTGCCGTGCTGACTCCCTCTCGAGTACCTGAGTACTTTTTGGAAGCTGTTCTACAAGTAAAGGCTTTTCATTTAAAATTGAGAACATTGCTGCATTGCATATTGTAAATATTTCAGTTTTTTTACCAAGGAAAACACATTTTTAAAACGTGCTCTTTGCATTATTTACATTTACAATAATTAATATAGAGAAGAAAACATTGCGCTGCCTCGTTGTGTAGAGGTTCACTCGCCTGACTTCAATGCGGGCAGGTGTTGGCTCTATTTCCATTGGTGGTGATATGATTGTGAGCGTGAATGGTCATCTGTCTCTCTGTCTGCCTTATGGCTGAGTGGTGACCAGTCTAGGGTGTAGTCTGCCTTGTCCGAATTCAGCTGGGATAGGCCTGAGCAACCCCGATAACCCTTACGAGGATGTGCGGTATTAAAGATGAATGAATGCCATAGATATGATCATGTATGGATCAATTGATGTATTTTGCCTGAATGCACAGACGCACTTATTGCCACAGATGTCGGCTGAAAAAAAAATCATATGTCTCATTCGATCAGGTCTTCAACGTGGTGGACCTGAATCAGTTGGTAGTGAAAACCATGATTAAATTTGACCTGGGGATACGTGACAAGCAGTTGTTTAAAAAAAAAAGAAGAAGAATTGGACCCCGAAAACCTCTTCATCAGTTTCCATTTAGCTTTCTAGAGTGAATTAAATCGTGCACAGTGAGTGTGTCAGTGACATCAATAAAACATGGGCTTGTCGATGAGAGATGAAAGATTAATATATGTGATAAGACCGGCTTTAATTAATATGACATTACTTCCTGCATGTGTCATGTCAAGGAAGGTGATGTTGAACGCAGCAGTGGGTAGACTACCTAATGAAAATCCAAAGGAGAGCTTGGAAAGGTCGAGTAAAATGCTCAATGTATTACAAATGCTGACTTCCCCAAGAATCATGACTGCTCACCTGGTACAAAAGCCTTGAGAATAGGCCGCATTGTGGTATAGAGCTTTACTTCGGTGCGGGCACTGCACTAAATATATATATATATATATATATATATATATATATATATATATATATATATATATATATATATATATATATATATATATATATATATATATATATATATATATATATATATATATATATATATATATATATATATATATATATATATATATATATATATATATATATATATATATATATATATATATATATATATATATATATATATACATATATATATATATGTATATTACATACATTAATTCATTCATTTTATCTTAATCCTCAATAGCGTTCCTGTCTGAGCTGGGATAGACTTTTGCACCCCCATTTTGCGGATAAACAGTTTAAAAAATGAATCAAAATAAAGGATATATATTGGAATATCCTTATACCTTTGGATTCATTTGTTACATTTGTTATATCTTTATCTTATTCACCTCCATTGTCAGTTTGAGACATCAAATCCATCCCTACTTGGAAATTTGGTATTGAGCCATTTTGTCCAACTGGCAATGATAATAGTCATCTAATCCAATTTGAGAGGGAGGCTGTCGATTGAACGAGCATAAACGGGCATACTGTTTCCTATTGTGTTTTTCCACAACGTTTATTTTCCCGAAAATGGGCCAAACAACAAAATTGACAAGAGCAGCTGCTCAATCACTGAAACGAACAAGTGAAGTCCATCCATAATTTAATGTAATTTAATTTCTACCATGTTTGGTGTTGTCATTATTACCATTATTATATCACAAAAAGTGTGGCTAGAGTGGTTAGCGCATCAGCCTCACAGCTCTGGGGTCCTGGGTTCAAATGGGTTCACATACACGTGTGTGGAGTTTCCATGTTCTCCCTGGGCCTGCATGGGTTTCCCCTGGTCACTCCAGTTGTCTCCCACATTCCAAAAACATGCATGGTGGGCTGATTGGACACTCTAAATTGCCCCTAGGTATGGGTGTGTGTGAATGGTTGTGCATCTCCTTGTGCCCTGTGATCAGCTGGCCATCGATTCCAGGTGTCCCCTGCCTCTGGCCCGCAGTCAGCTGGGATAGGCTCCAACACCTCCCGCGATCCTAATGAGGATGAAGCGATTCAGAAAATGAGATGAGACATCACAAAATATAATATTTTTTTGATATCACAAAATATAAAAACTATGATTTTTTTGATAACATGAATTACAGGGTTGGCCTCACAGTTCTGGGGTTGTGAGTTCAATCCCAGTCGGTGCTCACTGGGTGGAGTTTGCTTCTGCACGTTTTTTCCAGGTACTCCGGATTCCCACATCGCAAAAAACATTCACGAAGACGGGTTTAAAACTCTAAATTCCCCATATGCATGAGTGTGAGCAGAAATGGTGAGACATCTCTTTGTGCCCTACGATTGGCTGGCATCCATTTCAGAGTGTCCCCCGTGTTTTCCCAGAAGTCAGCTGGGATAGGCACCAGCACCCCCCACCACCCTTTTGAAGACAAGTGGTACAGAAAATGAATGAATTACAAAATGGCTGGCGGTTGACTTAGTAGTACAACTCACTCTCTTCTCATACTGAATGAACAACACTTCTCTAATTGCCCAGCTCATTTACTAAAATTGAAAGTGTAACAATTAATTGCACAAGAGACAACTCATCTTTTCATTTTGTCTCTCCTAAATGTGTGTGGAGGACGCAGGCTGCGCACTGAAATTAGCAGTCACTTACTGTACAAAACATGTTGAAAACTAAATCATTATTCATCCTGTGAGCTGATGTAGTGCTTTTTCTCCCTTGGCAGTCTGTGTTCGATTCCCACTATGTGGCGCTATGATTGCAAGTGTGAGTGGTTGTCTGTGTCATTGTTCCCTGTGATTGGCTGGCCACCAGTTCAGGGTGTCACTCGCCTAGTGCTGGGTTAGGCTCCAGCACCCCCGCAACCTTTGTGAGGATAGAAGATGATTGAATAATTCTGTAAACCACATGGGTCAAAGTGGCGGCCCGGGGGCCAAATATGGCCCGCCGCATCATTTTGTGTGGCCCGGGAAAGTAAATGATGAGTGCCAAATTTCTGTTTTAGGATCAAATTAAAATGAAGAGTAAAGATGTATATTACATTTCTTGATTTTCCCCCTTTTAAATCAATAATTGTCATTTTTTAAAATCTAAAAATATATTTTAAAAAAGCTAAAATAAACATTGTTTTAAATCTACAAAAATATGAATATTCAAGGCTTTCAATCCAGTTCTTTTAATCCATTTATAAAAAAATATATATATCTAAAATGGTCCGGCCAGCGTGAAATTGAGTTGACGTTAAAGCGGCCTGCAAACCAACCCGCGTCTGACACCCTTGCTGTAAGCCACGACATGACAGTACCCCTTTAAGTAGCAAAAAAGGGGAGAAAAGTTTTTTAAATTCAAAAGAACATTCATCCCAAACTGAAAAGTATGTTTTGTATTCCATGCCAAACATTCCGATTCCGACTTTCTGTCGGAAGTTATTCATAACACCATTTGAAAAGATGTTTTTCACATTTATATGCACATGGTGCCAAAAATGCCTTAGACAGAAGATTGTCCATTTTTTTATGCAAATGAAAACTGTTTTTTTTGTAGTTTGTCACTTATAAAGAAAAGTTCAGTATTTTCAGCACGACGTTGTCCTTTTCATTATAATTATAATAATAAATGTTAATTGTTAGGCCGCAGGGGTGCACTCTGATTTCATTGTGTTGTGTTCAAAGTATTGCACTCTCTAAGTAATGTATTCCCAACGGAGAAAGCGTCATGTCTTTATCCTCTTGGATCAACAGCAAAATCTTTTTTGGCTTCTTTCATCTAGGTTAAGCCAAACACCAAATTACTCTCTAAATACCTCTACAGGTGTTTGAGTGGTGTAATTGTCTCCACAATCACTTATAATTACTTCATTCATTATTCTCTGCTTATCTTCACAAGGGTCACGGGGGTGCTGCAGCCTAACCGAGCCAACTGCGGACAGTAGCCAGGAGCAGTAGACTGTTTTGGAAAAAAAAATTGGACATGGGCAAATTTCTTGTCAAATCTTGGGTCGCTTGACGAAAAACAAAACACACCAAAAATGTCTGACCCAAATGTTTTTTGGCCGGGACCAAAGAAAGTGAAGAATGGACTTTGTTCACTGCAGCCATCTTGTCTGTGTTTGTCCTAGCTCAACAAATAAGAATGTGTTTAAAATATATTTAAAAAAAAACATCTTCCGATTCAATGCATGTGAATTTTTGTATTTCATGTTAGTTTCCTTCAAAAATAGAGCAAACAAACCTGCAGGCTGTTAATTAACCCAGCACAATGGTAGGGGTCTCGTATATAATGCATTAGGCTCATTAGACAGTAATTACATGCAATTTGCAGTCTATTTCACAGCTGAGCAGCCAACTAAACTTTCACTCTCTATTTTCAATGTCATGTTTGCTGTCATAATGCAGATCCATGAACTCAGGGTAAACTTTGGCGCAGAACTGACTGGGGCGAATGTGGTTTCCAAATACTATATGAATACCTGAATTTGTTTATTCAGTGCTGGGTAGCGAACTGACATTATTGTGCCTCTCAAATGTCAATAACAAATATACAACAACATGTTTGTCATTTCTTATCCTGGTGAAGGTGACATTTTAATCCCCCCCCCAAAATTTGACACGGGTGTTGTGTGGAAAGTGTTTGCGGCAGCGTTGGCGCTCGCGCACTGGCCGGATGATTACACGTGTGACAAATCGATGAAAGGAAGAGCCATCACTTTGATTTAAGTGGGGCAAAAAGTCTCAATATTTCATTTTACACAGGATTACTTTTAATCAGAAGTCTCACATTCCATCTGTATTCTGAGGTGAACTATGCATTTCTCAGAAGGCAAATGTGTGTTTTCGATCACTGTGGTCAGAAATAATTATTTCTTCCGCAGTCATTGAGCACAAGATGCCCACATCTGAAAAAGAAGCTTAATATTGTAGATCTAAAAATTGAATTGTTGGTCACAAGATCACAATTTACCCTTTAATTTGCTTTCTGAACCGGTTTATCCTCAAGGGGTCATGGGGGTGCTGGAGCCTATCCCAGCTGACTTCGGGCTGGAGGCAGGGGACACCCTGAAATGGTGGCCAGGAATGTGGGTGGAACCTAGAGTTTTAGGTCATAGGGGAGGACATGCAAACTTCACATGTGTGAACCGGCCTGGATTTGAACCGAGAACTGTGAGACCGACTTGCTAACAATTCAACCACAGCCCACAATGTATCCTACATACGGTAAATATAATTGTTATGTATGTCAAGAGGTTAGCGTGTCAGCTTCACAGTTCTAACATTGAGGGTTTGGACCTTCCTGTGTGGAATTTGCATGTTTTCCCTGGACTTGCGTGGGTTTTCTTCAGGTACTTTGGTTTCCTCCCGCATCCCAAAAAGATGCAGGGTAGCCTGGTTGAAGACTCTGAATACACCCTAGGTATGACTGTGATTGTGAATGGTTATTGGTCTGCTTAAGAGTGAATGGCTGTTGGTTGTTGGTCTGCTTGTGCCCTGCGATTGGCTGGTCACCAATTCAGGGTGTTTCCCACCTGGTGCCCATGGTTGGCTGGGAAAGGCACCCGCTGTGACTCTTATGAGGGTAACATGATGCAAAATGAATAAATGTTTGTCAAGAATTAAGTGACATTTATAATAATGTCTGTCTACTTCCAGTTTCTTTTGGTTAATGCATGTGAGTCACACAACAAAATTAAAACTTTTAAAAATCTAATATAACAAAAGGTTGTATAAGAATTTTTTTTTTGTTCATAGCAAATTAATCTTTTAAAACATGCATTTTAAAAAACATTGATGGAATTTTCAGATGTTTAAAATGACAACCTTCGGAAGGTGTCTTCCTTAACAAATGAATTTTTAAAATCTGCTGTTTCCTCATTAACCACTGCAACATCACAGCTGTCACTATGACTTTCATCCTAAATTCACCATTGTTACAAAAATAGTGGAGTGTTAACTTGCTCAAGGTCACTGTCTTGCAGTGCTGTTTGCCAATACTCACTTCCAAAATTATTATTATTTTGTCAGGTTTGAACTTGCCGAACAATGGTTGTCCATATGTATTAAAAATTCCTCACATGGTTACAAAGCATTTGACAGACAGCCCAGGGACAACAATAGGTATGTATATGACATGAAAACAGTCACTACATTGTGACAGATTGATAAACAGGACTTGGACAACAGTCCTTTTAAGAATGGGTTACTCAGGTTTCTCAATTTGATCATCCACATCCATCAACATATGTGTAATTTCTAAGTTATCACTCGGTATGAAATCTTTTTGTTTTTCTTGTTTCATTTCCGGAAATATGATAAATATTGAATGAATCAAATTGTGGCTACGAAGAATGTGTATTTAATATATCTTAATAATTTAATTTTTCATCCAGATTTTATTCACAATGGGTCAAGGTCAAGGTCTTTTTTTTCAATTTAAGTTAAATGAACTTAGATTACTACACATATACATGCACATGCACTCACACAGAAACACACACACACACACACACACACACACACTTAAAAAAAGGGTTTTAATCTTATGTTACAATAAATTTGTTAGGGTTAGTTGGGCTTTTGGTTGATTTTTTTTTTCACCTTTTCTGTCTCTCCGGGCTTCCCTTCCTCTCGTAAACCAGCTGCGTGTACTTTGTAATCAACCCTAGACTGTCTATTAAAAACCTGTGTGTTTGTTAGTCATTGTCGGATGGTCTGCTTTGTTTGCTTCTTGCCACATTACTATGTCATGCTCCCTGTTCCATGTTGCTCATTTCCCCATGTCTTCCAAGTTAGGTTTGATTTTGTTTTTTATTGCTTAGTCTTTGTTATTTTTTTTGAATCCCCTCCTGCCTTAATTATTAAAGTTTTATTGTAGCACTCAAGCGCACTAATCCATTGACTGTTTCCCTGCATTTGGGTCCAGCTGCATTCCGATCTAATCGTAACAGTTCGTTAGGGACTGGTTTTGTTGTTTTTTTTTTCCCCTATGCGACCAGATTTCCCATTGAGTTCACCTGCCATTTTCCCGTCCCTGGTGTATCTCTTGCTTGCTGCCTCTTGTGTGACCCAGGTGTTTCTGATTGTGTCGTCAACCCATGTCTGTCTATTTAAACCCTGTGTATTTGTCCATTTTGGTCAGATCGTTTGCATTTGTAATGCTCATGTCCAGGTCTTATCGTGTTCCTCGTATTTCCCTCAGTAAGTTTAGTTTTGCTCATAGTTACTTTGTTACTCTTCCCTGAGTTTTGTATCCTGGTTAGTTTTATTCAATTTTTTTGTTAATAAATGAAAATCAACTCCACGCTCCCTGTCTTGGCCTGCTTCCTTGCAATTGGGTCCTATCACATATTCCCAAACTTAAGTCTTTTCAAGAAATGTATCTTTGGTAGTCGTTTTGCATATTTTCTACTAACAATGCACTGATCCATCCACAACGGGTCCATTAAAGCGATGATGGATAAGTAATCATGTTTTGTTAAAGTTATAATAATAGTTACTTCCCTGAAAAAGTGACAAAATTACTGTATTATTTCTTCAATTATCAAATGAAATAAGTTTAATTGTCATTATATCAATGACAACAAACGTGCAAGAGGCAGAGTAGTACACCCTAAACTGGTTGCCAGTCAGTCGTAGGGAACACAGTGACACAAACAACAATCCTCGCTCACAATCATACCGCCACCAGTGGGAATTGAGCCGACGCATTCCCACACCAAAGCCAGGCATACTATATTAGGGGATATAGAACAATTGCCTGCTGATTTGCCATTGCTGTTGCTTTTCAAACTGTTTTAATTGGGAAAAAAACTGAAAAAAGATGCTCCTCTTTAAAGAAGGAGAGATGGTAGGTTTGGGGAAAAAAACACATTGAAAGACAAATAGGAATGATGACACGATATGAAAAAAAGAACAGGGTTGGATGAGGGGGTCCATTATGAGGGTATGGGCAATTGCAGCAACCAAAGCACGCGACACATCCATACATCCACTTGCCGGTGGTGTGGGAAGGGGGAGATGGACTACGAAGGCGGTGAATCTTATGGCATGATTGTCAATTGTCAAAGTACTATAATCAGTATGATGAGGAGGAGAAGGGGAACAAAAGGGGTCTGAGCTGAGACGCATTCGATTCGAGAAGATATGTTGCCAAGTCCAAAGATAAAATTTTGTACTCGATGTATTGCATTCCGGTCCCACGATGTCCAATTACGTTACTTTTTTTTCAGTCTTCTGTCTGCAATTACTGTCTTTTTGGTAGCTAATTAAGCCGAAAGAGCAGGGCTATTCAAGACACCTGTGGGGCATCGGTGCACCCACTACTTAAGTAAAATCGCCAAAATCATCTGAGCATTGCTTGCTTACTGCTCCTGCCGTTGTATGGTTATATTTTCTTGTGATTATTTTGGTACTATGCATCCATAGTTTATGCACCGACTCACCAGAGTTCTTTGTTAATTTCAGTTATAAATGGAAAAGACAAAGTTTGAATTTACAATTAATCATTCATTTATCTTCAGCTGACTTCGGACAAAAGACAGAATACAACCTAGACTGGTCGCCAGACATTCCTAGGGTACACAAAGAGACAAACAACCATTCTCTTTTCAGATTTCCACCGGGTATTGCGGTTTCCTCCCACATTCCAAATACATGCATGGTAGGCTGATTAGACACTCTAAATTACCCTAAGGTATGGGCGTGAGTGTGCATGGTTGTCCATCTCATTGTGCTGGTCACAAATTCAGGGTGTCCCCCGCCTTTGGCCCGGAGTCAGCTGGTATGGGCTCCAGCACCCCCCACGACCCTAATGAGGATTCCGAAATATATATATAAATATAAATATATATATATATATATATATATAAATATATATATATATATATATATATATATATATATATATATATATATATATATATATA
>NC_135524.1:9017500-9052500 GCF_051989575.1 Stigmatopora nigra | reverse complement strand
AGGTCGATGTATGTAGTATTCTTGAGTGTTTTTTTCCTCCTCACAATCTACTGCAGGCAACTTAAATAATAAATGCAACTCACAATGCCACTCTGCTTGAAATAGTCTTCGCTTGCAACAAACACCACATGGCAGCGACTCCTTATTGCTCATTAAAAATTGCAACACAGACAAACAGTTGATCTACAAACAGCTTGACAGCATCAATTCAAAGGCTCATTGGAGGCCACTAATCAAAACATTAAGCTAAATGACTGGATGACTGCTGCACAATAGAATTACTCCGCACTCCTTTTGCCATTTGCCAACAGAGTTTTTCAGTCATTCCTCTTTTTGCGGGTCGCAGGGGGTGCTGGATCCAGGATACACAAATCGGTTGTAGGCTAAACGGCACAAGAAGACAACCATTTCCGTATACACTCATACTTAATAATAATTTGGAGTGTTCAATAAGCACATCATGCATATTTTAGGGATGTTGGAGGAAACCGGAGTATTCAGGGAAATTCACATACAGCATCGAGAGAACATGCAAACTCCACACATTAAGGCAGGAGTCCTTGATTTTTAACCTATGAGGTGGACATTTTACAGTAATCCCTTGTTGGGTTTATTCTGTATTACTATTATAAATATAGTTGTATTAAGTCATTTCTTTGTATAATCATTCTCTTATTATTCTCAAAGTGTTGCCAGGTCACCAATAACCGCTAAGTCATCTTTAACCTGGACTGCCTGTTCCAGGATGTTTATACAAACAATTCACCCAATCTGGGTCTTCGAGATTCGGTGGTCCCTTTTGTAACGAGGCCAGGGTCATTTGGCCAATAACAAGAATGTTGTTTCTGCCACGTCCATAACACTCGTGACGCACCTCTGGCTTCTTTATGTAATTGTTATATGATTGTTAGGTCAAATGAAGGTGTGATTGTTTTTGTTTTAATGCCTTAAAGCTGTACGCAAAATACTGTTCGGGAGGGATACTTTGGAAGATCGCCTCCCTTAAGGTTACTTATCTGTGATCCAATCTATTTAATTAAATGTCAATAATTGAATAAGATGTCTGCCTGCAGTTATTGATAATTACAAAGGGTAATTATTAATGAACTTATCATCCCTCGAATTTCGCGGTTTCACTTGATTGCAGATTTTTTTCTGGGGGAAATTTTTTTTTAATCAATTTTTTTGGGTAAATTCATAAAAATGTGAAAATCCAAGATGAAACTACCAAGCTGAAGCCATTCCCCTGTCCTCCGCTTAGAACTAGGACTCAGCACTGTAGTAAAAAAAAATTGGGGTGACCCTACTTTGCGTTTTTTCGTTTATCATGGCCATACTTTGTCTACATTAACCGCGATAATCGAGAGATTACTGTAACCGCTCAAACATTAGTCCACTCGATACATTTGTTCCAATGGAATTATCAGATTTTAAAATACAGATAGTTTATAATCTCATTTTTAGATTCTCGAAAATTCTAAACAGTATATGTTTTAATGACCATTAATCAAAGGTGTTTGTTCTTTCTAAGGCAGCAGTTTTTCACCACAATTATCTTTCAATTATATATAGAGCTTGGAATTGATCAATTTCAGAGATGTCAGGCGGACGTCCTGACTACTTACATAGGTAATTGACCAATCTTTGTCATTGCTACTGTCATAATGTGAGAATAAAAATGGTAAGTGTGGTATATAAATATCTCGGAATTATTTCATTAATTGGTTATTGGTTGATGCCAAAACGTAGTAGTAAAAATATTGCATTTCCAGCCAACCTCCTGGACTCTCAACTCTGAATCAGTTTCTTTGCTGCTCTGTTTCGTATATATAGCAATGTTATTATGGACGGATTGTGCTGTAAATGTATTTTTGTCAGTCCTTCTATGATGCTAAAGTTCCAATAAAACAATTGAGAGACATCATAAAATAAAAAAAACACGATGAGTGTATATGGACGATGATTCAGAAACCGGATTATCTTACTTGTTATACCTAATTTGAAGTATCTGAATGAGAGCTCTGTAACTTTGTATTCCCTCCGATAGTTGTTCAACAATACACACTACATTTGATTTTCACATTATGTTGTTATGCTGATGCGGAAAATTAATCCCTCTAAAAGCTCATATTAGTCCATGTTAGCTGCCTGCAAGTTGAGAATTATAAGCATTTTTCCATTTTAATAAAACATATCCAAGCATTAGAAACAGCAAATCGATTGTTTTTCAGACCTTGCCCGGCCCTCCAGGGTTTCCGTCCTCTCTGCGCTACTACACATTCCCATTACTGTAAAGTCTCTTAACAATGTGTTGATATTAAAATTTCAGCTGTTCCCATTGTTTTTTAATTTGGCAATTCCAGCTAGGTACGTTCTTACCATTCCACTGTGACATCTGTTGACAGTTGGGCCCGCCAATGAATACTCAATTAGTTTTGGTTTGAGTTAAACATTCCGATAAAGGAATTTTTATGTCTGTGTTCAGGCTTGATATTATTCCACTTGTGTCCAACAACATGATTTTTTTTAAAAAATGTCGTATGAGAAACCGAGTGGTATTCCCCACCTGCTGCCCATTGTTGGCTCAAATAGACTCCAGCGACCCTTGTGAGGATTGTTGGTCCAGTAAATGAATGAATTAAATATTAATTTGTAGTATAAAACAGTTTTACATGTGTGGTTTGCAATGCAACTCTGGATTATTATAATTTGTATAAGAAAATGTCTATGTGATACATTAAGATCTTTTATGTTATGACGCCTCGTGGTGTAAAGGTTCACTTGCCTGACTTCAGTGCAGACAGGCGCAGGCTCAATTCCCGCTGGTGACGGTGTGATTGGGAGTGCGCATGGTTGTTTGATCTCTCTACGACTGACTGGCGACCAGTCTAGGGCAGACTCTGGTCCTCGATGGCCGCTTTGGTTACAGGTTTTTGTACTAACCGATCCAGCACAGACAGTTCAAATAATTACATTTCTGCTGAAACAAGAAGCACTAGACTGCAATACACTGATTGCACTTCTAAGAAGCCAGATTGGTGGAAAGGTTTCCTTATATGGGTTGGAACGAAAACCTGCACCCACTGCGACCCTTTGTGGAATTAATTGCCCAGGTCTGGTCTAGAGTGTAGTCTGCCCTTCGCCCAAAGACAGCTGGGTTAGGCTCCACCAACCCCCGGTTTTGTGTTGCTTCCTTGAGCCGACCTGAGGTCTTCTCCAGGTTAATAAACCTTGATCTGCAAACTGCCTTTTGCCGGGCGTCGTGCTTTTGATTTCAGATGTGTGTTCATCTCCCTGTTGTGACAAATTGTGATTTTCCTGACTTTTATATTGTTGCTGGACATTTTATTGCTTTTTTTGCAGTGTTCTTTCAATAATAATAAAGTGGTTGTTGTATTTTTTTGCAATATATGTCTGGATTTTTTTTTTGAGCCCTTTACTCTTCCACTCCCTTTGACTGTTATAGACATTAAATCCATTTCAATTGTAAAGGCTGGCATTAAGTGATTATGTTTCACTGCTGCTAGGCTTCCAGTCAAACTAGATTGAATGTTAATTGCCATCAATGGCTGCAAGAGTTAATACTTAAAAATTTATTTCTGAAAAACCCTATGTTTTATACATTATGTGATCAGGCCTGAATTTTAATGAAATGATCAGAGACATCTCCATTAGTTGCCCGTACTTTCTGTTTTTTTTTATTCATTTGTACGACAGCTGGTGGAATTGATGAATAAAAATTACGCATTCCAAACATCACATAGAGATCCTTCAAGTCTAATTGCATTTGATTACATGGCTCTTCTTTAACGGTGTATTATCATTCACTCCCTGCCATCAATATGTTATCATTGTACAAAACCGGCATGTAAACAAGTCTGGTATGGAACAATTTTAACAAAAGCTAACATACAATAAGTATTTTTGTTGCCTTAGGAAATCTTTAACACGATTATCACAAACACAGAGTTTGATATTCCACAGTGATCAGAAATCAAAGGCGGCTCAGAGCAGTTGGAACCTGATGAGAATACTGAGATGGTCATTACTGCCTCAGTCACCAAACAAGAGCTCTTACTGTGACTTCGCACAAGTCGATCAGTGTCAAAATGCCATCTAGTGTTCACTTCATGTTTAAATTGTGCAAAGATGGTAGTCTCAAAAATACAGAAAGACAAAACGCAAATAAAAGACCAGTAAACTCTAATTACCTGTGTGGTTTGTTTACAAACAACATTGTTCAAACTCAACCTAATTTTGGGACTTTTCAAAATTATTACCGTATTTTCACGACTATTAGGCGCACCGCATTATAAGGCGCACCCTCAATGAATGACATTTTTTCCATATATAAGGTGCACTGTCTATTTTGGAGAAAATTTAAGTGTGCCTTATAGTCGTGAAAATACGGTAATTGCTATTGACTTCCAGGTATGAAGCACTCACTACACAGTCACCTATACAGCCAGCCATTGTTGATGTTTTGGATTTTTTTTGTATAAAATCTTGCAGTGGGGGAGGAGCCATATGATGGAAGATTTTGTAAACTAAGAGGGCATCTGCATATTTAACAGTATTGTTTCAGTTCAGGCGTTTTTGTTTTTTTAATATCCGACAGTGGTGGTTTTTGGCTTTCTGTTTTTTTCCATATATAAGGCGCACTGGATTATAAGGCGCACTGTCTATTTTGAAGAAAATTTAAGACTTTTAAGTGCGCCTTATAGTTGTGAAAATACGGTATGTCCTTAAGGCTGTCAAGGATTCACTCTCAAGTGGGTCCTCACAGAGTTTGTATGTTCTCACTGGCATGTTCTCAAAGCGTTGAGCGGGTTTTCTCCAGGTACTCCGGTTTCCTCCCCCATCCCTAAAACTTCGACGGTAGGCAAGTTGAACACTCTAAATTGACCCTAGGTATGGATGTGAGCATGTATGGTGGTCCGTCTTCTCGTGCCCTGCAATTGGCTGACCACCAATTTAGTCGCTCACATGCATCCAACTTCACAATATTTAAATTTTTCTCTTGCAATATTGCAATCTATGAGTTCTTGGCAGGTAAAGTGGCTGTGTAGACTGTAGATGATGCAATGGAAAGGGTCAAATGGAAAAAGTTGATCCTCTGTGGCGTCCACTCACAGGACAAACCTAAAGTGCAAAGTAAATCCCTGCTGTCAAGAAAGAATGTATCAAAATGGAGGGCAGGACATGTCCTAGAGTTTCATTTGATATGTTTTCAACATTTTTTCCACTCAATTCCTACTATGAAATTGATTCGGACGAGACATGGCTGCTGTTTTTCCGCTAAGTGTTGTCTAACAGAATCCTGAGGTGAGACAGATGGGTTTCCCTTAGACTCTACAAAATGTCAGAGAAATGAAACGACTTGACATTTTAGAGAATCCTACTCACAGTGTACACAGTTTCTCACCAAGCAACATGAATCAAGCAAAAGGGAAATAAAGAGGAGCACAGAAATTTAGGTTTAATTGCTACACCCACTGAAATCATCAATCCACTTTAAATTGATCTATCAAAACATGCCGCTAAAGGGTAGTTGAAGCACCATTTTGTTCTGTATGTCACATAATTATTCTATTGCACTGCCTCCCTCAGCATGTATTTTCCTCATTAATTTTCGCCAATGGGTAAACAAGAGCACACTTGACAGCAAAGTGGATGAGATAGGAGATGCATATTGAGGAAAATAATCCTTGGAATCCTGATTTATAATCCTTGTCTTCCCCCGGGGGAGGCAAGAGTTAGAGTGAGCCAGTTTAATCTAATGCCACGATGGCAGAACACATTAGTGGTGAACTTTGATTAAGATTTTTTGTATTACATAATCACCTCAGGACGGTTGGTGGTTGAGTACTTAGCGTGCAGGCATCACAGTTCTGGGATCCTGGGTTTAAAGTTGAGTTGGAAGGTTTATTTTTTGCCAAATGATTTAACTCGCTAGTAGCCATTGACGTTCATTGGTTCACCATTTCATAAAAAATTGAAAGATTTGAAAACATTCATCCGGAATGTTGTTTTTGTTGTTGTTGTTATCATCCCCATTGGCCTTTACTGTAACTTTTTCATGGTTTGCAAGGAGGATGTGAATATCTCATAATACAAAGTTAGCACTTACAGTTTATCGCCCAATATATAGTCAGTTTCTTGTAAAATTTGGCGTTTGTGGCTTATAGTCAGGTACACGTTAAGGTCCAACAAATACAGTATTTTCAAATTAATCCACCCACTCATCAGATAAAACAACGACACAGTGCACTTCTGCCCCCAGATGGTCACAAAGTCAAATGCACTTATTGACGATTTGACAAAATGTGTCTACATGGATAAACATATTTACACCTGGTCAACCCTTCGCATCCTTGATTGACTGATTTGAGCTTTATATGTATGACATATGACGGGCAGGGTGGCTGCAGAGTAATTAGCCCATTGGCCTCGCAGTGGGGGTCCTGGGCTCAAATCCAGGTTGGTCCAGCTGTGTTCTTTTCCTGTTCCTGCGTGGGTTTTCTCTGGGTACTCCGGTTTCCTTCCACATTCAAAAGACATGCAGGGTAAGGTGATTAGATACTCTAAATTACACCAAGGTATTTGTGTGAGCATGAATGGTTGTTTGTCTCCTTGTGCCCTGCAATTAGCTGGCCACCAATTCAGTTTTTGTCGCATATTCAAAAGTCTATTTGAAGCTTTTCCACACCTCACTCTTACTGGTGCATGTTTGTCTTTTCAGTTTTCCCGTCTGTAGTTTTTCCTTAACTTCTTGCTCCTCCTCCACATTGAGGATACCAGGTCAAAATAGATGCAGACTTGCTCTGGCTATGTAGCTCTAATCCATTTACATTACAGCACCTTCTCTGTTTTATGGTTATTTTATTATTATATATATTAAATTATTATTCGTCATACGCAGTTGGGTATGATGACAATTAGGCTTTTGTCGAGTCAATGATGATGATGACAAAGCCTATGTCCGATTATTATTATCCAAATTATTTATTTTATATGTATTCCCTAGTTTAGTATCCACACCGTTTTAGTATATATTGTTATAAACATATATTTATTTAAGATCTCACCTAGTACGAGGGGCCGTCAAGATACCTTCCGTGTAGTCATAGTGGCTTCTGAAGATGAAAAAAAAAAAATTAAAAAGGCCAACACTGTATAAATTGCTTTCCAAATGTTAAAAAAAATCTAAAAAATGTATTTGGTTGACAAAAAGACACATCAAAGACAGTGACCTCAAAGAGGATGACCTTTAAAAACGCTGTACCGCTGATGACAAGCAGAGAGCAGCAGTGCACACCAATTTCTGAGTTTGCTCTGCACTGTACAGTACCGGTGATAGTTAAACAAAGATACACTTGTTAATTTTGTGTGCCTTCCTACTATTGCTTCATTTATTTTATCTTGCGGTTTTAACATCAACCTGCACAAGGGACTAAAAATGGAAATTAGCCTTTGGCTATAATCTTACACATTTACATGTATATGTGCATTAATATGTATTGTCACTTTATTAAATTAATCAAACTCGAGGTAATAATGATGCCCTAATCGCAAATGTTTTCATCCGAGTCGACTCTCCAGATTTTGTGAATTCTCACCATCCCTAATTTGAACAAAGATATCCAACATTAAAGTCACATTAGAAACATTTTAGCAGATTTTTTTTCTCGAAAATCGGATGTGCAGCAGTTATGAAAAATTGACATTGAATATTTGATTCTCATCAACAAACTATAAAAAAAGTCCTATGTGATCAATTGAGGTCTCTGTCCACTTTATTATCTCTTTATTTTGCACTAGTGTAAATATATAATCTAAAACTCTCCGTGTGTATTTTTTTGCAATATACTTTAGGATTGTTTCAACGTATAACATTTCTTTATTTTCTTTTTATATTTATATATAAGAAATAAAGCAATGCATTTGTATGTTTCGGGCTTTTATTTTATAGTTTTACATTTTTTCTTTGTTCTGCAATATTTATTTCATGATTGTAAATAGAAATAAAGAGTATAGTAGTACTGTGTATGTATTTGTTGCAATATACCTAAAAAAAAATTGTTGTAGTTGCCATTTTTCACTGCCATTGATGGTTATACTTGACATCAAATCCATTTAACACAGCAAATTATCTCTTGTGTAGTATCATGGTGATTCTGCCTGATTTTAACTTATTTTGTAAATTTTCCTTGGTACTTTAGTACTTCCTTCTCTGACCTACTTTCAATTTAGTAGAAGGACTCATTGCACGAAAAATTTTGTGAGTCTCAACAACCGTTTTTCATGGAGTCATACGCATTCTGCCATATCGTTTCTTTCCCTTAGGTCATCAGTTTCAACTATGCAGAGGCAAACTATTGCGTGAATATTTATTTTTTACAATTTCAGTAGTAGTTACTCTTTAAGTCAGACGTTGAATACATAAGTCATGCAGTCACATTATCCACTCCCCCTTTTTTTTAAATTTTATTTGTTCCCTCATACTGATGAGAAATATATATATTAAAATAAGCTAATTTATACAAGTTTATTATTGAATGTTTAGTTTTGTGCGTACGTACTTATTTTGCCACTACCATGCAACTGTGATTAAAAACATTGTATATACAAGGTTAAGATATTGCATGTGCTATATTTTCAATTGAAATATATTGCTATAATTTGAATCAGATTTTTGTTTAATTTTTGGGGTGATGTGTTAAACTTGATGTCTAGTTTTTCTAATTGCTGTTTTTTGCTCAGCATTTTCAGAAGAAAATATTATATAAAATATTGAATATGGCTCTTAGTATTACTTGATTGCAAATGTTTAATAGTTTTAATTGTATGCTGGGAAGGTTATATTTATTAACATTTTTTTTACTTAATATAATTTTGGATTTTTAAGTAATTTCACATTCATAATTTGCATTTTTATTAAGTCGTTTCACATTTATACGCAAGTTCAATTTGTCAACGTGCGACATTAAAAATTGGATGTAATTTTAGTTTATCTCCACGTTAAAATGGTTAAAATGTAGACAATAGTGACATTCTATTTCTTCATTTAAAATTCCCAATTTTAGACTTCAATAGTTAGTTGAATACTTTTCTCAGTTGTATCAAGTAGAAAGTTTGCAAACAATGACATATCAACAGTTCCCACTGGCTGGAGCTGGAAATCAAGCCAAGGAGATTTCCTATGTAAATATACGAGGAACTCACTCAGCAGAGCACTTATTACATAGGTCTCAGCTAACATGCTGCAGTGACTGATGTCCTGATAAATAGCCTCGCTTAGACACACATGGACCATAGCTCGGCTTGGAAAATAAACCAGAGTTGTTTCAATAGTGTGCTTGCTTGACCTTCTGAACGCCAGGAATTGGTCTTCATAGTGCTGGGCAAAATCATACATTCAAGTAGATTAGTCATAATTGTGGGGGGAAACTAAATCCATCCAAGTGAGGATTGGATTAATAACAGGAAGTCTTCAAAGTTTTGAAACCCAAGGAACAGTCGATGTATTCTCAAGTCCATCACCTTATAAATGAAGCTATTCATTCTTCTTGAACAAGGGCGAGAAAGCAAAGTGATATTTTGAGAAATACTAGCCAGAATCATTAAGATTCCGCTGAAAATTAACAATTTGAAATCTGTCCTATTGGATGCCATGTCTTGCTTCGACTCACCACACAGGAAACAGACGTCTGCGAGGACATCTGCTTTCAATTGCGAGCTTTCCAGGTTTATTTCGTCCATGGCGTGTGCTTTTTAACGCCTAATTCTTGTTTGATTTAGTTTGAAATTGAATGATTGTGATAGTACAATGACAACTAGTCAACATTCCAAAAACCTGAAAAGTTGTCATTGTTAATATGCTGAATACGTACATATTTGGATCGACAACAATTCAGTTCAGAGACACAATATTTAGCATTACACTTGTGGGGATCAGAAAATTATGATAATTTTCAGGATTTTACATTTTGAACAGACTTGTTATTTCTCCAGACCAAAAAATAAAATTAAACCTAGTACTTCTTTGGGCTGCATTTCAGTAGCAAACATATACCACTGTGTTGATTAGCTATTCAGTGATGTTTGGTCCATCTTTTATTCTTCTATTTTTTTTTCTTCAGTGAACTTGTAAGATTTTTAATAAAAATATTGTGCAAAACAGGGAGTGTTGATATATATATATATATATATATATTTATATATATGTGGAAAAATACAACCATTTCAATTATTGTTTTATTAACTCATTTTCTATGCCACTTATTCCCACAAGTCACAGATAATTTTTTCATTTTATTCCTCTTTCTTTTTTTCATATGACCTCAGGGCAGCTTTCCTTTGCCTCCACATCACATTGTACAACTTGGAAATAGAATAATATAGTTTATGAGGGGGTTTTATTTTTAATTCTCTTTTCCTTTCAGGAGGCCTAGAGGAGTTTTTCAGGTATTCCAAGGGTTTAGTGACTACAGTAGGCAGAAAACTAGTATAGTAAAATAATAATTTGGAGAGAAAAAAAATCCCATTAAATCAAAGGGTAAGAAATGTCTCTCGTTTCCTGTTGATATAACAAAGCAATTAACATTCATTTCCTGCCCATGTAAAATGGATTTAGCTATGCTTTCCTGTTTGTTTACTGCAGGATCAACAAGCTGGCATCAGAGCAGCTGCCTTATTTACTACAGACCACATACACACATCAGAGGGGTTCTTTTTAGCAGACTTCTCACACCACATTAACCTCACCCAAACATGACATGAACCGTGCTCAGGACACAGTTGGTAGCATGCACATGCAAATTTAACTTGTCCTGGACTCACAAAGAATGAGCAGAGTTCAGTGTTAATCTAGATAAATATTTTATTGTTATTTAGTACAACTGTATTTTACTGTATTTGAAATGTAAGCAATTTTTCCATTTTTGGAGCACTTTATCGTCTTTGCATTGCCATTGACCACTCGAAAGGTCACCCAAAAATATATTTTCTCCCTTTTAAATATGATAAAAGAGCAAATAGGTCTTATTTTTTATTTAAAAAAAAAATAGGAATAATTTAAAAAAATACACTTTTAACGCCCTTGGAGTTCACCAAATTAATTCATTTGCTACATTAATGCCAAATGACATGATGTGCAGTTCAAATTTTTTTTGTGAATTTCATTTAAGCGGTCGTTTACACAACAATGATATCAGTGATGAAAATGCAAAAACTTGTACAGAGTGTACGTTTTGTGATGGGCTTTTAGTTGGCTATCTAGCTACCTGAAATACAGTGTTCCCTCGCTACTTCGCGCTTCAGCTATCGCGGACTCAGAGCTTCGCAGATTTTTTTCATGAAAAAAAATAAAGATATTAAGTTAAAATTATAAATTACATCATTTTACAAGAGGTGGAAACCAAATATTCAATAAGAATTAGTAATTGCATCAAAAAAGGCCAAAGAAATGGTCAATAACATTATGAGAGTTCAGGAATCGCATTGATGACGTCATGGCTGTTTACAGGCGCCTCTTCACAGCCCAAAAAGAACATTGTTCACAACTCCCAATAACGATGTTTCTTACGTGCAAAAAAACTGCAGAAGATCCTCCATCCGGACTACTATGATGTTTTTGCTTGGTGGTGCTTTTGTGCACATGTTACACGTTTCTTTAAGCATTTTTGAAGGAGCCCGCCTACTTCGCGGATACGCAGCTATTGCGGGGGGTCCGGTCCCCATTAACCGCGATAACCGAGGAAACACTGTATCTCATTGGAAAAGTATGACTAAAAAACATTAAGGGTGACCACAATAACTCTCACTTTTGTGGATTTGCTTGTGTGAAGCTAATCAGTCATTGCTATTATTGTTATTACACATTTTAACATAGATGTCTTTCATTTGGAGAGCATTTAAAAAAATATGGTAGAATACAATAGCAAATTCATAAAGAAGATAAAAAAACAACAAAAATTGGGAATATGTCATTGGAATGTGCTGCACTTTTAAGATAATTAAATAAATTAAACAAATACATTGGGGGAAAAAGACCACATAGAATAAAATGAGCAAGTATTAACACTGATACACAAAGTACAATAGTATCCTCTTTCCATTCCAATAAAAAAAAAAAGGTTTTCAGTGAGACACATGATAGACATTCGGTGGTTAGTTCTTGATTTTGTCCAAAAATATACTGCATATCTATTTATATATTCATATAAACAACACATGAAGATATTATTTTTTTTATAATTCTAAAATACATCTATAAAATTTAAACCATATATACACATTTCTTACATTTGTAACATTCATTCATTCATTTTCCATGCCACTTATCCTCGGACAAACTCTTCTAATATGGAAGAATGAATAAAAATCTGAAATAACTAAGATTTTTGGAGTTAATGATATTTTCGTTTGTGATGAAATAAAATGTGTTGTACCCCGTATTTCTTTTCTCATTTCATCTCATTTTCTGAACTGCTTCATCCTCACTAGGTTCACGGGGTGCTGGAGCCTATCCCAGCTGTTTCCGGGCCACAGTCGGGGAACACCCTAAATTGATGGCCAGCCAATCGCTGGCCACGAGGAGACAAACAACCATTCACGCTCACACTCATACTTAGAGGCAATTTAGAGTGTCCAATCAGCCTACCATGCATGTCTTTGGAATGTGGGAGGAAACCAGAGTCCCCGGAGAAAACCCACGCAGGCCCAGAGAGAACATGCATACTCCACACAGGTGGACTGACCTGGATTTTAACCCAGGTCCCCCACAGTGAGGCCGATGCGCTAAACACTCACACACCAGGCCGCCCTTCATGCAAGTCGTCACTTAAATAGATTCAAATAGTACACGGATGTTGGTAGAGGGTGTATTTTGTCCCACTCATTTCTGCAAACCACTCACTCACCGGGCTGGTCCCGTCCTCTTTTTTTCAACATTTTTTTTAAAATGATATTTTGCAATTAAATTCTGTCTTAGGTCTCCTTCTGTAAAATAATTGGAGTACCACATCGCCCCGAATATGTCTACCATTAACCAACATTGATACTTTATCTTAAGCGGTCCATCAGATCCTCCACCTCAGTGGAGGCCAAGTCCGGTCCTCGAGAGCCCCTATCCAATCTGTCTCCCTCCACCAACACACCTGAATCCAATAATCGGGATCAGTGTGAGGCTTCTGGATAGCTTGCTGATGAATTGATCATTTGATTCAGGTGTAGTAGAGGAGGGAAATATGGAAAACAGATTGGATAGGCGCTCTCGAGGACCGGAGTTGGCTACCCCTGCTCTACGTCAATGGTCCCCAACCTTTTTATCACCGCGGACCGGTAAAGCTATTTGCTCACAGTCCGGCTAATTGGGAGGGCGACAACTTAAGACAAAATTGTGGGAGGGTGTTTTTGGTGCACAAACGACATCCAAAATGCCAAAAAATAAACAGAATTCCAAGAATAAAAGCAATTATTTATTATTATCGTTATAACAACTTTTTACAATTCAAGTAGGAAGGCGAGATTGAAAACGTTTATATTTTTTACCTTGACGGATTGGCACTAGGTGGCTCGCGGATCGGAAACGGTCCACGGAACGGTGATTGGGGACCATTGCTCTACATCACAGGTGTCAAAACGATTGACTAAAAGGCCATGTGGGTGCAGGATTTATTCTAACTGAGACAGGATGACCACAAGCAGCAACTGAAGAAGATGTAAGAGAACAGATTGGTGGTGGTAGGGAAAACCGCACCCAGTTGGACCTTTGTGGAATCGTTTTGAGCTCTACATTGTATTTGAGAGCAACAAATATTCCGCTAGAGCAAGATAGTCCACATTTGAGGCACAAGTGCAAGTAAGGCACAAATGAGAATGGGTGAGCATGAACGAAGCGGTGAAGCAGAAGGCAAATTTAAAAAATTGTAGTGGTTGGAGTCCCGACTCAGAGGCTTGACTGTGATGTAACCGTTGATGATGCGAAGGGGTGGTGGAGACTGTGCCACGGCACTATGAGGACAACAAAATACAGGAAGCAGTCAGCGTTTTAGTCAGAGCTCCAAAATCGTTATCCGGAAAACCTTGTTATCATCACAATTGACCAAAGAAAGGTCTTGAAAATAATCAAAATTCAAAGCAACAAAGATGCGGAAAATTAGGTGAAACAGAACGCTCAGTACTGCCGAAAACATGACGACATGGGGAAGGCAATCAAAAGAACAATGCAAATACGCAAATTTCAAGGTTCCTTTGTTAGCCATTAGTTAAATGCTCAAAGTCATTATAAATATATAAAACCATTATATATAGTGATGACTTTGTTATGAACAAATTTCAAATTTGGGCTTGCTATTTTTAGAAAAAGTCCCCTGCACTTGTGTTTTGAAGTACTACGCACAACTACGCCACGTTTTTTTTAAAAATCTAGATCGTTCTAAAACCAATGTTTTTGAGTGTTTAGATGACATTTGATCCCAGCTTTTTAAGCATAAAAATGAATGCCAAACTTCATCATTTCCAAAGAAACGTTTCTGTACTTAGGCAGCAAGTTGCGTTGGAGGAATGCGAAAAGGAAACACAATCTATTTTGCGTAAGTGTTGTTGGGTGTTACTATTCTCCCTGCCGTTGACAAATAAAGCATTTTTTTCTGGACAGCGCCTCTCCAATTAGACAACGAAACATCTTTATTAGTTCATGGCAAAAACATTTGTCAGTCACATTTTTGCAGGTTTGGCCACACGTGAATAACATTTGTGTTTTGGCTGATCCACCAACGGCAGTGGTGACGATTCTGAGTGATTGTGTTTAGCTCTGTCATTTTGGCCCAGGTGACCTTGACAAAAGGGAGAGATTCTGTGCAGGCCATCCCAAAATTGATGTTTAAAAACACAAATATTATACAATCCTACTGAACCGACAGGTGGAAGCACGGATTTAAAGTGACTTTGATTCGATTTGTCATTTGATTCTTGGCTTAGGTAAAATTTACTTTATTTAACTGTATTATAAATCTTTGCGTGCAATACTCAGTATTCCAGAATTGGAAGGAATATGGTCTTCAAAAGTCTTGAAAAATCCTTATATAATTTAGTTTTAAAGTGATCAAATGCTTTTGAATCAATGTATTAAACCACCATAAAATATTTACCACACTAAAAAAAAACCCTCACTACCTTCTTGCCACACCATAAATATTTTTCCAGATCCAATTGATGTGAGCTTTGTGGTGAACCTCATTTCGTATGTTCATATTTTAAGTCTATACTTAAAATCCAGTAACTATATTGTAATTCAAACAGGGCAGAAACCTGGTTCATGTTTAAACTGATTTAGGAAGTAAACAAATACAAGCCAAATCCCTTTTCCTTGTCGTTCTTCTTCTCTCCATTGTCACAATAATCAGGGGATCAAGTGTCAGCCGGCGTATTAACTTTTGGTGTCCACATGGTTATCCACTCATAAATTTTAGTAGGCCACACCTGTGAAATGGTCTTGTTTTCATCTGAAAGGCGAGCTTGATTCAGTGTCCGGTTATTCCCTGCCTAAAGCTACGGATAGAGCAAAACTGGATTCTTCCATGGAATTCCCAGGCACCTATTTCACGAGTAACTAGTCAGGACTCATTTGTCACTGCAGGGCACGCATGTTTAGCTGGAAAGGTGAAGTGCATAAAGAACATGGTGATATGATACATTGCCTGTTTGAGCCTCCAGCATCAAAGCAGGAAGTGTCAGTTTTTAACACTGTTTAACGGAGAGTCCATTACACATTGAGAACGTTCTCATTTTCCCATATTGCTTCCTGTCCTATTAGGATTATCTCTGCCAATTTGGGTATGTTTTCTTGGCATGTATTTTTGTACAACTTTCATATACACTTTATGAGGGATGTACACGATAGAATCACGTTATTTTCAGAAAATTGAGTAGAAAAGATCCGGAAAAATGTATGTTTACATGTTTAAGTATTAACTCATTAGCTGGCACTGACCGCAAGAGGTGTCCAATTGAGTTTGACTGGGAGAGCTAGCAGTGATCATTGGATACAAATAAAAGGACTATGGGTTATTCCTCGCTGAATTCTAACTTATCAAATTTCCCAGATCCGAAGAATTGATAAACAATCAGTAGCAATGTTTTTTTTAGAGGATCAGAATCGGGTAGAAAAAGATTGGGTTTTTTAATTTGGGGTGGGGGGGCTCACGCTTAATTGGTGTCCAGCCAATCGCAGGGCATGAGGAGACACAGCCATTCATGCTCACACTCATACCGAGGGGCAATTTAGAGTGGCAAATCAGCCTAACATGCATGTCTTTACAGTGTGGGAGGAAACCAGAGTACCCAGAGAAAATCCATGCAGGCCCAGGGAGAAAATGCAAACTCCACACAGGTGGACCGACTTGGATCTGAACCTAGGAACCCAGAACTTTGAGGCTGACACGCTAACCACTCAACCACCGGGCTACCCTCAAACCAGACCAGATTAGATTTTATTGGACTTGATGTCTATAAAAAAACAGCAGTTAAAGAGTAAAGGTCTTTCATCAGTCAGACATTTTTCAAAATACTAACAAGCATTCTTCTTTTTCTTGGAGATGCTCCTTACCTCTCTTCTATGCGAACCCAGAGATCATTGAAGTGTCTGTGTCTGTATTTCTTTTGCTTATTCCTCTTTCTTTTCTTCAACAATTTCCTCTCCGCCTTCTCCATAAGTTCCAAACTGTCTGAAGGCAGAAGCGTGTGGCTCAGGCGCTCGTCCTCAAGAGATTCCAGATCCTGCTCATTGTTAGGGAGTTCATGGAGGAAAGACTCCAAAAGATGGGACCCCTTGTTACGATCATCTGGCTCAGCCATATCTGATCTGGGTGAAGATCTCCTGAATGGTTAAAAACACAGATGAGATATTGTTGAATAATATGCCCCTCTATCAACTTTTTCGATTTGTTAATTGGATTCTGTATGTTCACAAATTCTTCATCCAGAGGCGATTCAGGCATTCTGGATGATTAAATTGACATAAAACTTGTTTTTTCTGTCCTTCTGTGTTGCATAATCATCAACTAGATCATCATAATATATTTCATACCTTAAGAAAACATTTATAGTTCCCAATTTTTGACTGGAGCCTGAGATACTTTATTGACGCCAGGTGGGAGGCAACGCCTCTTTTGCAAACTCCGCTGTGGACAACTGCCTTGCTTCCACCCCGTCATAAAAAATGTCTCCGATTGCCAATTTCATATGCAATGAGATGCTGCATAACATGTCACGGATCAGAGTGGAATGTTATACTAAGTCGGGTTTATCCATAACACTTCATAGGTGGTCAGCATAGTCATACTGGTGCTACATTTTATGAGGTGGAAATACTAGGGACTATAAATAGTTATAAGTAAATAGTAATAGTTATAGTAAAACATAAAATCTTTTTGTGGATTCATGATTCATTTGACATATTTATACTCTCCAAAGCAGAGAAATTCTGACCTGAGTAAATCTATCACATGTCCTGCATGGAGGAAGTGAGTTCTGGGAAAAATGTGAATTAATCAGCGCCTTAACTGTCCGGAGCTGTTTTGTCATTATTTTAGACAATTCATTTTGAAACATTGCAAGACATCTGTTTCAGACCTGGAGATTGAGATGGAGTGCACAGCAGTTGTAGTGTCATTAAAGGTAAAAATACTGTTGGCAAATAAACAACTGACACCAACATGAACCCTGATCAAGTGATCAAAAGGTTGTTTTTAGATTTTTGCATGTTCATATTGTTGTCTTTGCGTGTACATAGCATTTGAACTTAAGTCCTGACGTCTGATGGTGTGAGACCTTGTTGTGATTACCTGTTTATGGGTTGCCCAGCAGGTGTGTGCTCTACCTCGTATCCTTGGCGACGTAGCACATCAATTACTGTGTTGTTACCCAGGAAGTGACCTGCAATAATAAATGATCACCGATTAAAATTTCTATGTAGAAATGGGATGAAGCATTCACCCAAGCCAGCCTCAACTGGCAGTCAGTCACTGTGTGTAGTCGGTTTCACAAATATAAAGCGAAGCGCACCATGGTCCGCTCAGAAGTGAACTGAAACCTCTCCAGGCGAGAGCTCGGCGGGATTGGTGGAGCTGATTTGTCCGCAACAGAGCTTGCTGGTTTCCATTCACAGCAACGGAGGGTTGGGGGGGGGGGGGGGGGGGGGGGTGTCCACACTAAGGTTGCGGGGTGTGCTGGAGCCAATCCCAGCTGACTCCGGGCCAGAGGAGATGAACACCCTGAATTGGTGGCCAGCCAATTGCAAGGCACAAGGATAAAAACAACCATTCATACTCACACTCATACCTAGGGGTAATTTAGAGTGTCCAATCAGCATACCATGGAATGTAGGAGGAAACCAGAGTACCCAGAGAAATCCCACACAGGCCCAGTTAGAACATGCAAACTCCACACAGGTGGACTGACCTGGATTTTAACCCAGGTCCCCCACTGTGAGGCCGATGCGCTAACCACTCACCCACTGTGCCGCCCTTCATGCAAGTCGCACTTAAATAGATTAAAATAGTACACGGATGTTGGTAGGGGGTGTATTTTGTCCCACTCATATTTCTGTAGCTTGGTCTCTCCACCCGTACTTTTGGTCTGTTTGGGATATCTGTGGCTACTAGTCTGCTGCTCTGCTTGCACTCTCTTGTGTAGAATACATTCATTTCATACAGGGATGTTATTAGAAATACAAATACTTTAAAAAGCTACAAGTCTGTGCCAGCACGCCACTATGTCAGCTGTATGGACAGGACAGAGTGGAAGTAGTATTCAATAGTCCGATCTGGATGCTTCCTTTCAGTTTTCCTTTCCTAGGGCAAGTTAAAGAGGTGGCTGTGTACTCTTCCCGTGAACAAAAGCCTCGTTACCCCTGTTCAAAACAACTTTCATTGTAGATGTGGACGAGTTAAACACTCAATAATAGATCATTTTACATCAAAACTGTATTTTTCTCACTCCCTAACATAACCTGTCGTCACATTCAGGTTTTGAACAAAATGACATAATTCCAATCTCTAAGAATTTGAATCAATTCGCGTTTGTTAGTGAGTGTGTGTGCTCACGCGTGTGTGCATTTCCCTTTGAAGTTTGGAAATCCGCCCACGCTTCTAAGGCCCGAAATTGTGCTGAACAGCTCCATTTGTCCCACCGTAATCCTTTGACGTAAACGCATATAAATCACATTGAGATGTTTCGAAAAGCGGGCTGGTTGGAGAACTTCATTGTGGAGAACTTCATTGTGGAAAACTTCATTGCGCCGTTTCGCTCCACTTTCCAATTTGCAAAGAATGTTCAATGAGCTACTTATTCATCATGCTAAAAGGAAAAAACGTGAAGATGTAGCAATAAAACAATAACGTTATTACAAATATTCATAAAGAGAAATTGGAGCAAAAAACATCTATTTAGGAATGTCTCTACATACAAAATATCTAGATTACAATGTCCCTCAATGGGAAAATTTCATTTGTGGAAATGAAAAAAAAATGCGCGTTAGTAAACAAAACATACAAAACATGTCTCAAAAATTCAAACATCCCTTGAAATGTAAAAACACTTGTAGCATCCGGTATTTTATTTTCAACTTGTAGCGATGGAGTTGCTCCCTCCTCATAGGCTATCTCCCAACAGCCTGCTGGCCTCCCATTGGCTAGGAAGGAGCCACATGCTTTTTGTATGCCTTTGACTCTCATTCTTCATGCAATGTTGTTTGGTTTTTCTGAGTGTGTTTAATGTAGTCGTGGGCCCTTAAGGCTTACAAGAACTTCTCTGATGGCCTAATATAACAGTATCTGAATCATAGACTATATTTTGTGCATGAATACTTATAATTCTGAATTATCTGTGAACTTCCCTCTATTGCTTTTACCCCGCTTGCGCAGCTTCCAGATTGTGTTTTCATATTTACGCGATTAACCAAACACATTTCATCCATTATTTGTTGCCACGGGCAGAAATCTATCCAGATGACTTCGTAATCAGTTTTGCTGTCCTTGTCCCATTGAATAAGTGTCTATCAGACAGTTTCTTCAACCTCCTACGATCTGGTGTCCACGTGTGGACAGCATTTTTTCTAAGAAATTATATCATGTAAAAAGATAATTCTTTGTTTTTACACTTATCAGGTCCCAATTAGCCTAAATATAGAATATAGAAAAGGCATGCCTTGCTAGATTCTGGGTTTTAGGAGCTTAAGCTTTCAAAATTCCAGTTGGCGACACCAAGGCCTTCTAGAAGCCATATAGTGAGAGAGTGTACTACCTAGAGGTGAGAGCTTAAGCCCGAGCCGAGCCGACTCAAAATTTGGGTCATGTCAAGCCTAAAATGTCAATCATTACTTCGGGGTCGGGTCGGGCTTCTATCTCGCTAAAAAAAGTATACTAAAACAATGTGTGCTCTCTCTTGTTGTGTTTTTTTTAAAATAAATATATGTTTATGAAAATGTATACTAAAACAATGTGTGGATACTGAACTAAGGGATACTTGTTATAAAATAAATAATTAATAAATAATAATAAATAAACAGAAGAAGACTGCTGTGATGTAATTGCAATTGGAGCTGCAGAGCCACAGCATGCTCTGCGCACATCATGTGAATGTCGCCCACTTAATAATCTTCCCCTCGGCAAGTCCGCATCTATTTTTAGCTGGTATCCCCAATATGGAAGAGCAAGAGGTTAAGGATAAACTAAAGACAGCAGAACTGAAAAGACAAACAAGAGTGAGGTGTGGAAAAACTTCAAATTGAGTGTTCATTTATTTGGTGACATATTTCTTGTCATTGTTGGAGAGATATTTACGGAATTAAGGGGGTAGAATTCGGGACCTTTGAATGGCACTCTACTTAGGAAAAATTCTAATTATGGAACCATTTCCGGAACAAATTCATTTTGTAGGTAGAGGTACGACTGTCCAATATATTAATTACCAAACATTGTAGATTAAGATAACATAATGAACCCAATGGTGGAACTTGGCTGGGATGCTCTCTGGCAATAGATAATAAGGCATCATGAAGTCCTGAAGTCGATTTTTCACACTCTTCTATGGTGCCACGGCTGAGCAGAGCCAAACAATGGCTCCCAGCTAGGCTTTGTCACAGCGAGACTAAGAATGGAGACCTTTTGACACGGCAACCTGAAGCCTGAATGGCTACGCATCACCTAGCCAAGAGCGTTAATGAGAAACAGGGGCTGAGGGAGTTAGTGATAAGGGAGAGGGGCGCTTGGCCAAGAAAATTAGGAAGAAAGGCAGAATGCACATAGAAAATGGAGCTATTTAGATCTGGATTGCCTGAAATTAGAAGGCAATGTGGATTTATGTAATTCATGATGAGGACAAGAGATAATGGTTCGGCAGGAATATAAATTAACATTTTCCAGCCAAGAAATGATGGAAACAAATGTCTTGCGCATCTGTGGTTACCTAAAGAGCTATTTTTATAGTAATTTTACTTAATATAGCACTCATCTTATATTAAACTCTCACATTTAATTCGTTGTGACAGTTTTGGCCTTTAAAGGTGTCTCCCCATGCCAATTTGGTTTATCCTCCTGGAATTATTGGTGTTTATTGATTTTTTTTCTTTCCAGCATTACAAATCACAAAAACATAATTGTGTTTTTGATTTGTTGTTTTTCAGATTGTAAATCAAGATTATTTCTGCAAAGATGCACTTGATCAAAACCTTCGCTTTCCCTGTAATACACGCACCTAATACCAGAGGATATATCAATCTTTCAACACATACTAAAAATGGCCTTCTTTGAATTAATTTTCAAGACCCAATAGAGTATTAGAATCACTGATGGAACTGATTTCTGGACAGGCAATTGTCTTTCAATCATCATTCTCACTGGTGGTGGTATGATTTTTAGGGCGTATGGTTGTTTGTCTCTCTATGTGCCATACAGCTGACTGGCGACCAGTCTAGGATGTAGTCTGCCTTTCGCCTGAAGTCAGCTGGGTTATATTCCAGCAACCCCCGCAACCCTTCCGCGAATACACGGGATGGAAGATGAATAATAAGCACTAGCATTTTACAACGACTGTGAAGGTCTGACTCCAAGGATTTTTTAAAGTGGCTAATTTATTATTTTTCTCATTGCTGAATGATGGTCCTAGAAGCAGCAATGTACAATAAATTGGAATTGTGAGAAGCTCAATGGTTGAGATGAAGACTGCACGGCAGGCCTGAAAGTGCTTATTCACACCATGCTCAAATTAGCAGTTATACAGTACTTTGCTCTAATTACAGAGTTTTTCAGAAACTAAGGTCACATTTGTTTGTGTTCTTGGGATGGGACACATTCATCTAAAATTCATCTAGTACAAAAAAAGATTTGACAGTAGCGTTTGGCTGAAATAGAAAAGCATGTCAATACATTCAGTCGTTCATCTTCCATACCATGCATCCTCGAAAGGATGCTCACACCAAAGTCAGGCGAGTGAACCTCTACACCACGAGGCTGCTCCATGTCAATACAATAGTATTCATTTTCCATGCACATCTATATTTACATTAGAATTTGTAAGCAGGCCTCAGGAGCCACTTCTCATAACATGACGACATGCTGGATAAACAAACGCTACAGGCGGTGCTGCCCTGTTTAGCTTTTTCAAGCTGTGTTAAATACACATGTTCCAATAATCAGCTGCTTCCAGCACCCCATTATCAACATCATAGCGTACTGAATGAAGTCTTTTATTCTATTCGGCAAGAATAACATACCTGGTGCTTGCTTGAATCTTTAGTGTGCTATGATGGATGTTTGTTTTCACAGAGACACAGAAGCATAAACCCTGGGACTAAAATTTTGAAGAAAATGTTGTTCCAACATTTTATAAATTGACTTTTTTATCGACCAAGATTGTACCAAATAGTCATGAGTCAATTAGTTCAGTCATGCTTGTCACTCAACTAATTAACAAGGTCGGGCTTGAGTCACTAACATTTTAAAAGTGAACAACAGAAAAATTACGACCTGCTGACTGGAATAATGATCGCAAATCTTTTTGTGTGTCAAACAATAGTGGCTCTATACACACTATGCGGACATTTGCTTACCTAGCGCCCCTTAGCTCCTTTCACATTGGCCACCTAAGATTCATCTCTTCTGAAGCTTAGTGTAGTGCATGTGTTGTTTGTCTTACTGCACACAAAGCGATGCAGTCAAATGCAACTGAACTGGAAAATTGTAAGAAAATTATAGTCAGTGAAGGAAGACCCTTTGATTGAGCTCACACAAATACTGATTTAGAGCAATATAAAAACTCTATGGGTGTTCTAAGGGGCAAATGTTTTAAGAAAACATTCTGTGCGGTTTTGTTTGTTTAATTGCCTGCTATATCTGTAAGCTTGCGACACCATTCCAAACATGGCATAACTGTTTTTGACCGTCTGCCACGCTGGATAACTAGTTCCACAACCCAAAATATTGAGATAGTTCAGACGCATTCATCCATCACATGTATTCAGGCTTAAATTAGCCATGCAAGACAAGGTGTTGACGATGACTAACATTTGCTGTGTTTTTCTGCAGTTTAGTAGGGTAGGACTACAGTTTTTCCTCACTCCCTATGTGTTGAAAACATTTTCCTCTGACCCAGATAGCAGCACTGACTATGTTTCGTATGTCATTACCTGGATTTGCGAATCTGCTACAGTTGTTTGAAAACACACTTTGGAAAGTCATGTCTCATGTGGAAAAGTAGTTTGAACTGCCTGTTAAAGTGTGGCAAGGCACGGCAAGTTTAATTGTATATCTGAAGTCAACATAAGGCAATTCTAAGTGCTTTACATGAATTAAAGTAATCACATTATCATGGGCACTGCAGAGTTCTGGGAGCACTGTTTGATCCCCAGTAGTTTCCAACCTTCCTTTGTTGAGTTTGCATGTTCAACCCCTTGCGTGGGTTTTATTCCATATGCATGTTAGTCTAGTTGAACACTAAATTATCCCTAGGTATGAGTGTGAGTGTGATCGGTTGTTCATCTAAATAATGTAATGAAATAATTGTTGGTTCTACTGAATACTGTTTCCCTCACATTTGAATACATATATACAGCATAGATTGAGACTTATAACGTCATTTGGTGATGTTTCAGGTTTTAAAATGAATACATTCCTGAAATCTTAGAATTCAATGCGAAAACACAAATTGACGAATCACAAATAAAAATTCTGCCAGAAATTAAAGAGGTTGTAGAAATAAATTATAACCATATAATGACAAGCTCCATTGACACTTCCACCTCCTCCGGGTTTTTGTGTATAAAGCAGGGAGATATTGGAGAAATTCAAATGTAAAAAATAGCAGATTTCTCTATTATTTAACAATAATAATAATAATAATAATAATAATAATAATAATAATCGGACATGGTCTTATCTTTGCTGTATCTGCCGTACAATTGTGGTTATTTGAAATGTCCAGTTTTGCAATTGTATTATTTGGCTACACAACTAAGATCAAGGACATATTACTACTCTGTGGGTAGAGAACCACTGCAATGGTTAAAAATCAAATCGTAAGGTCTGGAATTGACTTCATATTTTCACAATAATTAAATAGGAACGCTGAGAAAAAAAAATGAAAAATTGATTTCTTTACAATATGATAACAGTATGGGGAAGGGTCAATAGATGCTTCCAGGATTTGACCACCTTATCCATTTCCAGTCATATTTGGGGCAACTAGTATCTTTTTATGCCTAGCAAAGCTGATCCGGCTTTTACAATTTCCACCAATGAAAAAAGATATAATTTCTGAATTTTACATTTTCTTTTGGCCCACAATATGTCTATTAACTCACGTTTAATTATATTTCAATGGCAGATGCGGGTGTATCTGACTCCAGTAGACCAGCATAGGTATAATAGTATTCCTGATACTTGTCCCAAGTGTGCAGATCACAGAGACACATTAATACATTGTACGTGGGTGGCATCATCATCATCAGATAGCAGTATTTTGGAAGGAGGTTAAGAGTGTAATAGAACAAATTATTCTCACCAATGGATATTAAAATGTTTTTGTTGGGCCTAAACCCAGACAGACTTTTTTTTTTTTACTAAACGGATTCTATTGGACTTGTGTTTGCTCAATGCTAATTGGTGCTTCTCCCTTTACTGGAAGAAATGTTTTTGACCAACATTGAATGGAATGGAAACATCAAATGTTAGCGACTCTTCGAATGGAGAGGATCTGTTAAAAAGCAAAAAGGGCACGTTTGAATCAATCTTGAATCATTTCATATCATTTTTAATAGAACAGTACTGTAAGTATTTTTGGTTTATGGCTACTTCCATAATTCATCAGTTCATTTTCTTTTTTTTGAGGGCACTTGTTTGTTTGTTATATCATTATTGTTAATGTATCCCGATCAGTACTTCAGTTTTGCAAGAACTAATAAAAAAAAATAATGAAGGGGGAAAAAAAGGTAAATCAGAACTTGTGGGACCTGCAGATGATTGGTTGGCGCGTCGGTCTCACAGTTCTGGAGTGGAGGGTTTGATCCTAGGTGGGTCCTCACTGTACAGAGTTTGGAGTGGAGGGTTTGATCCCAGGTGGGTCCTCACTGTACAGAGTTTGGATGATTTCTTTGGGCTTGCGTGGGTTTTCTCCCGGTGCTCTGATTTCCTCCCACATTCAAAAAATATGCAGGATAGGCTGATTGAACACTTTAAATTGCCCCTAGGTATGAGTGTAAGCGTGAATGGTGGTCTGTCTCCTTGTGCCCTGTGATTGGCTGGCCACCAATTCAAGTTGTCCAATGTCTGGTGCTTGAAGTAAACTTGAATAATCTCCAGCAACCCCTGTGACCTTTGTGAGGATAAGTAGTTCGAAAAAAGAATGTATGAAAGAAAGAATGTGGTTTCATTAATGGTTTATGTTATTGAGGACGACCTGTTGGTTAGGGCATCCGTTTCACAATTCTGAGGCCGAGGGTTTGATGCCAGATTGATTCCTCGCTGTGTGGAGTTTACATGTTCTCCCTGGGCTTGCATGTTTTTTTTCCGGGAACAATGGTTTCCTCCCACATTCCAAAAACACACATGGTAGGCTAGTTGAACATTGTAAATTGCCCCATATGTAGGAGTCTGAGCATGATTGGTCATCTCCTTGTGCCCTGCAATTGGCTGGCCAACAAGGGAGGGTGTCCCTCGCCTAGTGCCCATAATTAGCTGGGATAGGCTCCCGCACCCCCACGAACCTTGTAAGGATAATCGGTTCAGAAAATGAATTAATGTTATTGGGTTTTGGTGCAAAAGTTGCTTTTCCCATCTCGGTTTTACACTTTTTGTTTTGTGTTTTCTTTTTAAGATACTAAATCCTGTAGCCTGAACTTTTTAGAAGGTATAATAGTGCCTACATATTCATATGCAATTTTAGAAATGTAATTTTTAGGTGTATCTGACTGGTTTAAAGAATGAAATGCAACAAATCCCCCTTTTTTTGCCTCTTTGTAAAGACAACCAAGAACATCAACAGCTTTCAATAGAATTTTGGCTGAAGTCTTACCAGTTGTTGATATATTTTATTACAAATTTCGCAACAGTGGTGCAAGCCCACCCTTATTTTAATGGAATATACTAGATGACATGTGAGAGCTACACAGATGAGCTGAGCGGGCCATGTTAAGTGGTCTTAACCACAATTAAATTACTGGAGAGTAGCAGTAAAATATTATTTCAAGTATTGTAAGACTTTCATAACTTGTGGCGCTGATCCTTAAGAGACTCTTAATGTTAATCCAATAATTGTCTGTACAGAAAATATTATTCAACACTGGATAGGGGAAAAAAATATACAGTTAAGATTAAATTTTGGAATCAGTTGATGTAGGTTCATGAATCAGTGTTTTTTTTTCATGGAAATTGGGTGCATGCTCAGACACATTGGCAGCCATTAACTCTTATTTGGCATTGCACCATTTGCTATAGTATATTCTATTTTGGTTTTCAGAATGGTGCTCATCATTTGATCCAAGGATTTTGTGTAGTCAAAACACATCTCTGATACATAGTGCAGGACAGAACTGCCAATTTAAGTATAAATACAGGTATTCATTTTAAAACTCCTTTAGGTAGTATGTTCTTTGTATATTATATATTTATATATCTGAAGAAATTAAGTATTGGCCCGGGGGAGTGAGTGGTTAGTGCGTCAGCCTCACAACTCTGGGGTCCTGAGTTCAAATCCACCTCCACCTGTGTGGAGTTTGCATGTTCTCCTTGGGCCTACGTGGGTTTCCTTCGGGTACTCCTGTTTCCTCCCACATTCCAAAAATATGCATAGTAGGCTGACTGGACACGCTAAATTGCGCCTAGGGATTAGTGTGAGTGTGCCCTGCGATTGGCTGGCCACTGTTTTAGGGTGTCGCTGCATCTGGCCTCAAGTCTGCTGGGATAGGCTCCAGCACCCCCACAACCCTAGTGAGGAAAAAGTGGTTCAGATAATGAATGAATGGTATTTGCCACTCAGTGCATTTAAAAGTTCATCCCAATAAAGTGCTTACTACTCCTGACATTAATCCAGAGCACAATGCAGACAAACGACAATGTTATTGATTATTATATTTAATTATGGTGTCTTCTTCTACCCATCCTTGCCAGCTCTTAGTCTGGCATAACTCAAATGCCACATCTTTTTTTTATGTTTGACTCATAAAAGGAAATTGTACTCTTAAAACTACATATGACTTAGCAATTCTAAAATAGGGTGGAAGAATATAAGAACACTTCACAGTTTGATGTAAAGGCATGGCGAAGTCCGAGGTAAGGGTGAAGCCACAAATGGAGCCAAACTAAACGCACTTGTGTTGTTTTAGTGTAAACGGCTGCTCTATGGTTAATGGTAGACTGCACGAACCTTGTTTCTCAAGATGATGTCAGAATTTCCTCACCAATTCGGACAAAACTTTTCAGAAACAGGTCCTTTTTTTTGTAAATCTGACATGGCACATATTAATCTATGTCCTGCTGATGAGATACTGCAGCATTCACTTTATAGAGTCTTAGATTATCTTGTCATGGAAGAATTTCTAAGGCAAAGTGGCATGAATGAACACAATGAAAATTGGCATGCTGCACTCATGCAGCCCCCCACTATAGAAAAACACAACACGAAACATTTTCTAAACCTGAGCTCCATGTTTTCCCACATGGGAAAAATCATGTCTGTGTTTACAACTTTTAATTGTGGTATACTATAATAGTGAACACTTAAATGCCAACTCCATTCCCCATGAGCGTAATAAAAACAATGTAACTCTCGCCACATTCTGCTTCATGGCTGATCAGTTGGAGAAAGTTTCATTCATCCAAACAATACAGACTGTCATTCAAATGACGAAGGATATTGATACTCCGTCAGAGCAAAGGTGTCCAAACTACAGCCTGTAACACAATTTTTATTGGTCCACAGCAAATGATGAAAATATCATTGAATATGGTCATCTTAAAACAACAAAGAGACAAAAGAGCCTGTACCAGTAAGAATGTAAATATAGTGTAGATACGCATTTTGCAAAACTAAATGTAGCTAACTTAGTTAATTTTATAGTAGACTAAAATAAATATATAGAGCATGTGTTGCCTTCATTATAAGGTTATACAAGGTTTGAAATTTTGTTGTGGCTCCATATTTGTTTTATCTTTTCATCCAATATGTTTTTTTTCCACATTTTCGGATACTGACACCTGGGTAAAAGCAACAGATTGATTGACACTTAATTCTAAACTTTAAGGCCTGCAGAATTTAATATGAAGGCCTCTAGGTAAATTTCCAAAAACAAATAATGGCTGATATTTGATTGGTTAAAGGCTTAAATTTGAAAACATTAGAAATGGAACCAGGCGAAAGCATTGAAACAAAGCTGACAGAAAATTTGGAGTTATTTAATAAGTATTCATGGGAAAATATAATTAACCTCAGTCTGTGATTCAGATAGTTTTAGGCCAGCCCAGAAGGCCTTGAAGGCCCTGACAATCCACCACTAAATAAATTGCACACACAACTGAGACACTGCCCTCATCGCCCTATCAGTTTGACATATTTTGGAATATTCTCATAACTATGTGTTATTTTGTTTCCTGACAGTCATAGATATTTAATCAATTTCAACTAGGAAAACTAGTATTGAGTTACCATTTCTGATTGGCATTGATGGTGATAGATGTCCGATCCATTTTAACAGGGGTGCTTTGACCTCACAGTCAAAAACATATGAATTATCTTCATCGGCCACACAGTGTGAAAAAGTTGAGCGCTTTTACAGGATTGGTCCAGATGTCGGTTTTAAATATATGAGGCGGTGAGCGCACAAGAGGTCTGTGGTGCAAGAGTATTTTCAAAATAAACCCTCGCTCTAAATGTGTGGATGCGCGGAGTGTTTGGGAGCCGTGTAAAGAATTACATCTGTCAGGTCGGCTGTAGTCCAGTCGCTTTCTATCCCAATCCAAACCTCATTTCTTTTTACTTTGCCAACAACTCAAGGCACTGCGACATATTGACTCATTCAATGTGGCTGTGATCAAAGATGGGCATTTCAATTAGATTTTATTCCAGCCTGCTTTGGGTGAAAAGGGTACATTTATGTACAGCTAATTTCAGGACATATAGTATAGACAACTTTTTTCCACTTGTATTAAAATATATAAATAATTTAACGTCTTTAATGAACCCAACAGGACTGTTTTTGTACAGTGAAAGGAAGCTAGAGAACCAGAAGAAAATTCCTCCAACTGCAAACTGTACAATATGAGATTGTACCCAGGACCTCAGAAATGTTCAGTATGTTTTTCCTTTCCCCCTGTTGTATTCCCCATACGTTTAAACAAGAGAATACCTTTATTCATTCATTAATATTCAATACTGCTCATCCCTGAAAGGGTTGCTGGGTTTGCTGGAGCCTAGCCCAGCTGTTGTCGGCAAAAGGAAGACAACACCCTAGACTGGCCGCTAGTCAGTCGTAGTGCTACAAGAAAATACATCATCTGAAATATTTAGGTTGGCAGAAAATTAATTGGAATGTTATATTTATTCAAAATGATCTAGGTATGTAGATTTTCAATCCTAATGTGTGTAACACATTTTATATTATTAAAATCAAAATGAAACAGCAATTTAAGAGGTTCACTCGCATCACTTTGGGGAGTCGCAGGCTCGATTTCCGCTGGTGTAAGTATGATTGTGTGGATGGTCCTTTGGCTCTCTATGTGCCCCACGGCTGACTGGTGACCAGTTTAGGATGTAGTCTGTCTTTTGCATACACTTCTTCTCAATACTCTTTATTGCACCAGCTTGCTTTGGACCCATTATTTTCCTCATAATTTTGCACTGATTGGCGCAAAAAAAATGTAAAAAATGCAACATGTAGGGCTGCTGCTCCTACGTATCGTTACGTGGGGGAGATGCAGCGAGAAAGACAGCGATGCTGTTCCTATAAGCAACTTCTCGCACACAGCCACGTGGACGGGCCCATCGGACCATCTCGTATGTTCGTATCTCAAATTTGTCTCGTATCTCAAGGCAAAAATTAGCTCTGAATTTTCATTATAGCTCAAATTTCTCGCAAGTTGGGACACTTGTACATCAAAGTATTACATGCTGTACTTCTCAAAAGAGCAGCAACTAACAGTGACCCCAATGTTCATATAGTAATAGGTTAGTGTGAATAAATCCATAAAACCTGATTCATTAATTTATGAGCAACAACTCATCAATGCGGATCACAACTAAACACAAAATAAATGAAATCCAAGTAATTCATAAATAGGGAGATTAAAATAGAAATAAAAGCTAAAATACAAAAGTGGTTCAAATGTAAATTTCAAACTTAAACCATATTTAGCAATGTTTGGGCTCCAGTCAACTGTGTGGTAGGTCAGGTCTGGATTTTAATGGTACTCTATAACATGTGTGCGTTCATGTCAGCGTCGGCCCCAAACAGTTGTAAACTAGCTGTTTATGAGAGGGAGTTGCTGTGAAATAAAGTTGTACATTTTGTGACTTTCACACCATCTGGCAAAACAGAAAAATGTTGGGGACAAAGACGGCCCCGCAGTCTTGTGACGTTGCTAAGTGAATCATACTGAATGAATACGTTGCTTAAGCAAGTGTGAGATTTGCCCCAAATTGAGTTTGCATTTTCTCTGTATGGGTTTTCTCCGGGTACTCCGGTTTCCTCCCACATCCCAAAAACATGCATGTTAGGTTGATTCGACACTCAAAATTGCCCCTAGGTATTGGTGTGAATGTGCATGGTTGTCCGTCTTCGACACACTGATATTATCCGAGTATTGGATTGAGAAATCACTAGTACAAACAATGCCAATGTTAATCATGCTTCCTCTAGTGCAGGGGTTTCCAAACTTTTCAAGAAAGGGCTGCAGTGGCTGCAGGCTTTTATTCCATCCAACGTCTTACAATTGTAATCAGGGATTGCATTCAGGATGGCGCCAAAACCTGCCACTGCAACAGTCTTTGAAAACCGGTTTTGACACCTGGTATCGGAAATTAAATTTCTGTCTGAAATATGAAATCTGTGGCGGCCTGGCAGCTTGAGTGGTTAGCACGTCAGCCCCACAGCTCTGGGGTTCTGGGTTCAGATCCTGGTTGCTCCAATGTGTGGAAATCGCATGTTTTCCCCGGGCCTGCGTGGGTTTTCTCGAGGTACTCCGGTTCCCTCCCACATTCCAAATACATGCATAGTAGGCTGATTGCTCCTAAGTATGAGGGTGAGAGTGTCAGGTTGTCCGTCTGTCTCCTCGTGCCCTGCAATTGGCTGGCCACTGATTCAGGGTGTCCCCCGCCTCTGACCCAAAGTCAGCTGGGATAGCCTCCAGCACCCCCGCAGCCCTAGTAAGGATAAAGTGGTTATGAAAATGAATGAATGAATGAAAATGCAATCTACCCTGCTAACATGAATTCTCTTAACATTGGTTAAAATGGTGTGAGAATAAGAGTAAAGCATTTTTCAAGGTAGTATTTATGTATAAAAAAGGAAAGAAAGAAGGAAAAGCGCTGAGCAAGGCTATACATTTTTTTCTTTAACCAGATGTATATTCTCACACGAGGGATACGTATGAATCTGATGAATCTGCCAATTCACACAGCAAATGCTCCATGGGTAAATTTTAATTATTAGGGAAAGGACACCATTTTCACACAATAATCAACCACAGCTTCAGTACTCAGCCCTAATTAGATTTTCGGTCTCAAAACAGCTTTGTGGGGAACCACGATGTGCTAAGCCGCTTTGGACCGAAATGAAACAGTGACGTTCAAAAAAGAAAAAAAAAAGAAAATGCAGCCATCAGCGTTCAGTGATATATAAACACATCACTTTATTAAAGTCAGGAGAGCCAGAGTAATATTATGAAAGGAACATGGGTTCAGGTTGTATACAGGGATAGAGTTACTGTACCTATAGAGTAAGAGAAATAACGGCTTCCATATGGCGGTTGGAACATATGGCACCTTTTCAACGTTGTCATTTCTCGTGAGTGATGACTGCAGTGGTTAGTACAAACATGGAGAAATGACAACATCTTTACAAAACCTTAGCACAGAACATTGGCCAGACAGGATAAGGGGTTTATTTTAGACTACAACGTGATAAAAACCTTTTCTTATTCTAAATTCAAAGTTAACTTGTAATCTAACTCGATAAGTGTACAGCAGGCAAATTGTATTTGTCACATATACTTCTGTAAGAATGCAAATGTTGGAGACTTGTTACTTGAACAAAAATGAATCACTGAGACTCAATCATATTTCCAAAATGCTCCCAGGGACTTCGAGACATAGATTTTAAAATAAGTGTTTCTGCTTTTTTATTGTACGGTGAATGTAAAAAAAATGACTAAATTTTGGTGACGTTACCGATAGTGTTCACTGGACTCCATGTTTGTGAAGCCCATATATGGCGCATTTGGGTGTTACCCAAAATACCTTAACGCTCTTGTTCTTTATGTGTGGCATTTGCCATTTCATTTAATATAAGGGCTAAATGTAAACTAAACAGATTATGGTTTGCTGTGGATTTAATCCACAACTAGCTGCTTTAAAAATACAAACAATAGCGGATAGCAGATGTTTAAAAAAAAAATGAAGTTCAAGCATGTTACACACAAAGATATATTGTATTTTTAGTCATAAAAATGCTGCACTGCACAAAATACATAAAGAATGAACGCAAACTTGAACCCTGATCTGTGCTTTGTTAGATGAAATGGTTGCACATTACCTGTGCCAAGATTTTTGATATGTTGTTCATTCTCAACAAGTCCACAAAAACGATCCCAAAATTACCGCTGGAACAATGGACAACACATGCCAAAACCCAGTATTTGAATTAAGGTAAAATGGTGCTTAAAAAAACAGAAAAAGATATATTTTCATAGAATTGTGAACAGGTTTAATGAGGAAGTAGCCCAAACATGTATGGTAGATTGATAAAATAAACTGTCACTACAAGGTAAAAGTGGCATGGCTATTGACCTTTTCAGTACTCATTAGTATTTTGCTTGTTTTGGTGTCCCCTCATCTCATCTTATTTTCTGAACCGCTTTATCCACCCTAGGGTCACGGGGGGTGCTGGAGCCTATCCCAGCTGACTTTGAACCAGAGGTGGAGAAAACCCTGAATTGGTGGACAGCCAATCACAGGGCAAAAAGAGACAAACAACCAGTCATGCTCACACTCATACTTAGCGGCAATTTAGAGTGTCCAATCAGCCTACCATGCATGTCTTTGGAATGGGAGAGAAAACCACAGTCCCTGGAGAAAACCCACACAGGCCTAGGGAAAACAAGCAAACTCTACACAATTTACTGATGTGGATTTGAACCCAGGACTCAGACACCTTGTTTTGGTGTGGTTCACTGAATTGCTGTTATGTCAGGTTATGTCAAGAATAAATATGACAAATCTAAATCACTGGTGTCATTAAATACAACAACAATTTTCTTAATTAAATGCAATTGCTGTCTGACAATTCAGATCTTTTTGCTCAAAATAAGGTTATAAAACATGACAGCAATGCAATTATGTATTACTGACAAGACTTCATATTATTTAGCAACTCTATTTCATTTTTATGTGTTTTTGATACACCTGTTGACAGTAACAAACTATCCAGTCACATTTGGTTTCACTAACAATTTGTTGATGGATGTCTTTAACTTGTTGGCACACTGTTCTTACAAAAAAAGCACAACTTGAGGGTAGAAGCAAAGATAAGAGAATGTGACAAATAAGACATATTGGATTGGTCAAATCTGCCAGTGAAACATTAATCCCCCGTTTTTAAGCGATCCTTGCAAATGAATACTTTCTTTCCAGTCGACTATGATAACATCTGGGCACTGACATCACTCCATTTCCTTCCACTGCGGCATCACTCAGCATGCAGCCTTGTGATTATGCTACCACTCGAGCGTGAAGATGAAGCTTCAGATCATTGTTCGCCAAAGAGCATTTTGTTGCCAAAAACATTTCATTTGTCACTTGAACTTTTATTGAAGGCCATTTTTCAACACTTATGATCGGTCCTGTTAAAACCAAATGCAAACTGACTCAAGCAGAACACTTTTGAACCCTGGAATTTTGGGATATGTTTTTCTAAAGCCACAGCTCAATCAACTGTTTTTGGACACTGCTTTATTCAGTAAGCATTTTAATGTGATGGTATTTCCTTTAGTAGTGACCAAGAGCATCTAATTTATTTTAAGGAATATGATTTGGTTCTTATTCAGAGTGTTAAATAGTGTATGAATTTAGATGAAAACAGTTACTTCTGTATTACCATGGGACCATAATGTACAAGTCTCGTTTCATTCTCAAGGTGTAACATGTTTACAGTGCTACCTCGACATACGAGCAATTTGAGATACGAGTAAAATTCAGGACAAATATTTATCTCGAGATATGAGACAAATTTTGAT